>NW_018164606.1:489442-492436 GCF_001263595.1 Phalaenopsis equestris | reverse complement strand
TGCCAACAACCTGAGGAGGTTCGAGCCAACTCCCGCTAGACTTATGTCGGTGAAGGATACTGTTATCCTATTGTTCATCAAATACCTGGATCTTGATGTTATAGGATAGGGCATCTTTTCGCTCTATCTTCGGTGTGCCTTTGTCATCACCATCATACGCCCCAAAACGACTACTTGCGACATTGCTTGATGGTTTCACGTATAGCAAAAGGCTATACGTGGACACTTATGCATCGGACATAAGCATCGAAAACTGAACCAAGAAGCAAAGAAAAAAACAAAAATAGGGTGAGAGAGGAGAGACTGATTCACCTAAACCGACGAAAAGAACGAAGGGAACGAAGGATGAATCAGCCCTCAAAGCTCGTGACAAAAAGACTTGAAAAGGAAGACCCGAAGATCCTTGAATCAATCTGAAATGGATATCACTTTATCACTTTTAGAATTAGACCAACCCGAGTCAAAATGGCATCCTAACGCCGGCATCCAAACCCCAACGACATCTTTTATGAAATTAATTCATCCCAACCAAATGCCTTTCCAAAATAGGATTTAAAATCTCTCAAACTTCAAAAGAAAGTGGCATCGGGGAAACCACCACTAACATTTCCAAACTCATTCCGAAATTAAGATTCCCCAACTTTCAAATTAATAAATAGCCTCATATATCAAATAAGCATGAAATTTTCCCACAGAAGCTCCATATAACTAAATAAATGCTCACGGCCGGGGTCAATACAAAGAGAAGAACAGCAGCTAAAACTCTCGGCCAAGGGAACCCACAAGGGAAGGCAACTACTAAGGCTCACGGCTCATGGCAGCAAGAAACAGCTGCTAAGGCCCATGACCCAAGGAACAACAAATAAGGCTCAAGGCTAAGGCGACCAAAAAGGACCACCAGTGGCTACTATGTTTCCTTGACAAATATAAGAGGATAACTAAAGTGATTATAATTTTTGGGATGGCAAACTTTATTCATCGATAACATTCAAGTCATTCAAGCCTAGCAAGAAGAACCAAATCACACCAAACAACCTCCAATAGGCCTCACCAATAGGCCTCATGGGTAAGGACCGAGGCTGATTCAACCACATCACAAACCCACGGTTAGGAACCAAGCAAACATCAAATTGCGGCCTTATAAACTGTCAAAGCAATCCATCAAAACCAGATAACAGCTTTCGAATGGAGACAACACAACACTCCCAAAATAGGCTCTCGGGTAAGAGCCGAGACCAACAAAAATCAAAAGAAACTAAGTCATTTCTCAAGTAGGAACTAAAGCCAGCAAAACCACCTCTCTGGTAGGGGCCAAAGGCAAGCAAAGCAAGCTACCAAAACTCTCGAGTAAAGACAAGTACAAGGAATCAATCATGGGCTCTCAAGTAGGAGCTAAAACAAGCAAACCAAGCTCCTAAGTCAAGCCAAGACCGAGCCACAGCTAAGGTTCGAATTCGGGTTACAACAAAAGAATAGAAAACATTTTCATACCCTCAGAACATAAAAAAAAATAGAACTACCATATGTTTTACACAAGAATAGCTATGGAGTACTTCCAAATCAACATAAATTCCTTCATCATATGTATATTTAAGCCAAAACACCCGTAGGATGCCAAAACCGAGCCCAACAAGGGCCAAAACCGAGCCCAATAAGGACCAAAACAAAATCTAGCAATATTAAAATCTAGACTTCCATAAAAATTAAAGTTCTAGCCATTTCAAGTCAAAACCGAGCCTCCAAACCAAGCCAAAACCGAGCCAAGTGAAGGTTGGAAACCAAGTTGCAACTAAGACCTCCAATACTAAGCCACAATGAAAGTTAGAGCAATATCCTCATGCCTCTAAAACCTCTCAAAAGAGAACTACCACATGCTCGTAAAGTGAATATCTTGAAATACATGAAAGTAAAGTAAACTAGCATGCTGAATATCTCAAAATACAAGAAAACAAACTGCACTAGCATGCTGTACTATCCACTGAGCCGAGCAAGGAGGCAAGCAATAATCTCCCTATTCTAGCATGCTTGCAAGAGGAGTAAAATTGTTCTAAAGCCATGCTTTAATTATCCAAATCGCTGCCAACATAAATATGATACGATAAACAGAAAACATGTCATATCTCCACCACTTTAAGCAAATATTCAAGTCTAATTCCTAACACATGCTCACATTTCCATTTCTAAATGCTTGAGTACCAAGTATTTCAAAGAAAATATAAGTGTGATATCATATAAGCATGTTGCACTATTCACTTAACCGAGCAAGAGGAGGCTCGACAGAGAGAAAAACCGCAAGTAAGCAACGCACTGAGGAAGGGGAGGAGAAGAAGAGGTACCTTCTTTTTGCAAATGTAAAGCACTGCAACACAAGAAATAACTTCAAAGATATGCTCACACAGAAAATCTCCCTCCTAAACTCCTCTCACAGCCAAAATCTTTACCTCTCCTCTCCTCTCCTTAAAAAACTTTTCAACAACCACAAAGCCCAAAAGAAAACTTTGTTTATAGGCAGAGAAGAGAGGGGAAGAGAAAGAAGATCACCCAACCCACACACGGTACGCGAATCGGGCCAAAAAAGAAAAGGACGCAGTCTCTGCTCACAGAAGGCGAAGCAACCGAAACATCCAGGACCAAGTGGCGAGCCTAGTGGCAACGAAGGAAGTATCGGGAAGAAGAGAAAGTTGCTATTCGAGTGTACCAGAACCAGGGAGCAAGCTTCTCAGAGTCAAACTACCAAGAAAAGGAAAATCGCAGCTCGGGGAGGCTGGCGCGGCTTCGGGAAGGAGGGCCGCAGGCAAGAGGAGGAGGAGGAGCTCGGTCGGCTCGAGACCGAGAAAGGGAAAGGCCAGACACGCAAACGGGAGAGGGGAAAAAGCAGAAGAGGCGACCCCGGGTGCGTGGGTTTAAGGATTTAGGGTTGGACCCTAAAAGGAAACGAATGACTCGCATTTTTATTATATTAACACACATATATACATATATATATATATATAT
>NW_018164606.1:481985-489432 GCF_001263595.1 Phalaenopsis equestris | reverse complement strand
TATATATATATATATATTAAATCATACGCAATTTATTCACGCGCGGTGTCATAACAAAATGGGTGTCCTCCCTAGGCAAAATCAACATTCCTGATGTGCCGGTGCAGTCTGTTTTGTCATCCGGGGTCGCTCGGACGGCATCGTCGACAATCGGGTCAAAAATGCGTCAAAATTCAAATTTCACAAAATTTCAACCCGCGATCGATCGTCTCAAAAAAGTTTATTTGAGTCTTCGACAGATAACGGTGCAAGCGATGCGAATTGTGGCGATCGGACGTGTCGACTCTCCGAATTACGAAGTTTGTGCGCGCGGGGGTGCGAATTATGCAAAAGGCCACCCTAAGGCTCAAAAGGTCCTATAAAAATTCCTTTTGGGTTTCCTCATGTTGGTTTCACCCTTCTAAGTGTTAAAAGTCGATACCACACACGCAAAACTTCAAAAGGGTACAGAAGTGGGTTGAATTTCTAAAATGAGGCGGGTCCCATTTCTAAGGTTCTAAGATAGTCAAAGGGAGATCCCTAAGACTAGATCCTAAACTCTAAGAGAAAGACTAGACCTCACCAAAAATGAGATCAACACTTGGCCTTTCCACTAAGCCAAAAAGACATGTCTTAGTAGCAAGCAAGATGTTGGAGACAAAAAGAGTCTCCAACCATATCAAGAAAAATGCGCATAGGTGGTGTACAAAACAGATATAAAATATCATGCCACAAAAAATGTGTGAGTTGAATGAGAGAAGATCGAAGCCTCCTTTTTAAGTTTAACTAGCAGCCGCCAGAGTTTTGCAGGCAAATTAGCAAGATATTAAAATAAATAGGGAAACCAAGAAGAAACTCAATAGCGAGATCATGCAAGGAGCTCGGGCGAAGTTGGGAGAGAGAAGAGTCAAAAGTAAGGGAAAAGAATAAGAGCTAGAGATGTGGGGCTTTATTAAAAAAAAAATTAAGTTTAAATAGTTATTTGTTGGTGTGGAAAACTAGAATGTAATTGGCTGCTTCCTTGGGTGGGTCGGTCGGCCACCTGCCTATCATGGAAGAAAAATTGGGAGATAATTTTAGAAACTCCTTAATTAGTTTTATTCTCTTCCTATTTTTGTTTTTGTTCTTGTAATTCAGTATAATTCATTTCTTATATTTGGTATGATTGCAAATTAGGAAGGATTGGCTTCCCTATATATATGTACCATGTATGTGAATAATGAAGTCAAGAAATTTTTCCTTCCCATATCTGTTTTCAACAAGGTATTAGACCCTAAATCTTACTTCAGCCGCCCTACAGGCCTTCCGCCAGATTTTTTCCCTTCCGCTGGACTTGTCTTCATCGGATTCTCCCTACTACAAACTTGGACTCCACCGGATTTGCCTCAGTCAGAACTCTCCCATACTGGCCCTCATCTGCACTTCAAGCAGCTGGATTTCTCCCTATAGTCCCTTCCAGATTTCTCCTTGCCCTCATCTGCTCTCAAGGTAGCTGGATTTCTCCCTGTTAGAAGCTAGGCTCTTCCTCGGATCTTCCCTACAGCTGGCGTCCCTGTCAGATATCTCCCTGCAGCTGCAACCTGCAGGTATTCCCTGCAGGCTTCCGCTGTCTTCTACCTGCTTCCTCCTGTTGCAGAAATTCCTCCAACAGCCGCTGGAAATATTCTCAGCCGGCTTACTGGACCTCGCCAAATCTTCCCTGCAGTTGGGGCTGTTACTGCAGGCCTTTCTTTGTATTCCTCTGACGTCCAAACTCTTCCCTTCAGCTGGAATACCCCTATGCCCTCCTCCCCCGGAATCCTCTTGCAATTCTTTGCAAACTGCAGCAAAATCTACAACAGCAACAACCAAGCTCCTATAGCAGCAGCAGCAGCCAAGCTTCTACAGAAGTAGCAGCAATACTACGCATAGAGTTTATGACCAAATACAAGATGAAGACGTCGAGTTCAACTCCGAAGGTCAATTATGAACCATTCACCAATGAAAAGCTTGAAGTACTAGAAGTACTTCTGAAAGTTAATTCAGAACAACACACCAACCTCGTGATACACCAAGGTAATATATTATTCTCCCATTTTGTTAGTAATGTGAGATTTAGAACATGGATCATAGATTCAAGAGCCTCTGAACATATGACCGGAGACATCAACGCTTTGATTAACTATCAAGGGGCTCCTATAGTTAGATCAGTCAGACTTGCATTCACACTCAAAAATTGATAGAAAATGAGAAGTGAAACTCTCTTAGGATATCATTATTTCCTCTGTTTTATACATTTCACAGTTGGACTGCAATTTGAATTATATCAGTAAGCTTACTCATGATATAAAATGTATAACTAAATTCCTTGCAAACTCTTATAAATTTCAAGTGGTGAAATCGAGGAAGATGATTGGCATTGTTGAAATGCACCAAGGCTAATACATGGTCAAGGAAAGTCTTTCTCTAAACACAAATGATTTCACCCCCATTTTTACCTAAAATTTCTTAGTCTATTGAGTCTGTCTGTTGCAAATCTGGTCATGTTATGGCATTGTCACTTGAGTCAACTTAATTTCAATTATATTGTAAAAATGTATCACAATTTGTTTATCAATAAAAAAATATAGTTCTTGTCAATATGAGATTTGTCAACTTGTCAACATAATAAAATAATTATCTAATGACCCAGTATAAACCCTCACACCTTTTTTTCATTATCCACGGTGATATTTTGAAAACCTTCAAATCTAAAAACCCTAAGTGGAGCTAGATAGTTTGTGTCATTGATTGATGATCACATTAAAGCTATGTGGGTATTTCTAATAAATGAGAAATCTAAAACAAACCAAATCTTCTAAACTTTCCATAACATGATTCAAACTCAATTCCACTAAAATTCATATCCTCAAAATTGATAATGCAAAAAAATAATTTAACTGTATCCTTGGATACCGTCTATCAAAAAATGAAATCATTTATGTGAGTTCATGTATTGATACTTAATAACAAAATGGGATAGCTGAGAGAGAGAGCGGGCATCTCCTTAAGGTATCCCATTTAATTATGATTTCTCATCAAGTTCTAAAATATTTTTTTTGAGGAAATAATTCTTGTTTTGACATATCTTATCAATTAAATGCCTAATCAGACACTTAACTTCAAAATACACTTTGTATTTTGATGGATACATATCCTCCTATTAGAGTTTTCTCTTCTATCATACCACGTAAAATCTTTAGGTATGTATCCTTTGTTCATATTCATTCCAAACTCGCATCAAATTTGATCCAAAATTTATCAAATGTATTTTCCTTGGGTATTACAACCAAAAGGGGTATAATGTTACTCTCCTATCACCAAAAAGTACTATAACTCCATGGATGTGACGTTATTCTCCCAAGTTTGATGTTTAGACGGAGAGTGCAAATAAACATCAGTTTTAAGATGCACTTGATGCACCTATATAGCAACCCAACTTGCACCTCTTCCACAACTTTCCTACCCTTGTTGAGGATATCCAACAAACCTAACCTAATATCAATAACAAAGAACATGTGTAAACAAAGAGGAAGAAAGATCAAGAGTAAGTGGAAGACAACTTACAAAAAAAAAACTACTCAAACCAAAACCCAAATCCACATTTACCTGAAATTTTGGATGAGGAGTCTAGTATTCATAAGTTATTTCCTTCCTCTTCTAATGTTGATGACAAGGAAAGATATACAATTCAATAGCATGTAGCATATGAGAAGCTATTCTTAGCCTAAAGAGTATTTGTATCTAACCTTGATAGTATGTAAATTCCTAAATCCATTCATGAAGCTTTTGAAAAATCTAGAATGGAGAAAAGCAACTGAAGAGGAGATTCAAGCACTAAAGTGTATTGGCACATGGATTCGTATGAAGCTCCCTCGAAATAAGCAGCCAATTGGATACAAATGAGTATGCAACATCAAATAAAAATTTAATTTGGGTATTGAGAGATTCAAAGCCAGACTTATTGCAAAAGGTTTCACACAAGCTTATGGGATTGATTATCAGTAGAACATCACATTAGTTGCCAAATTGAACACTATCAAAGTTCTCCTTTCAGTAATAGTTAATAAAAAATGGGGACTACATCAAATTGACATAAGAAATACCTTCCTGAATGGGATCCTCAAAAAGTGGAGGACATAGAGATAATATCAGAACTCAAGAATAATTTCAACAAACACCTAACATGCAAACATAAGAAGTCTTTTTATGGTTTAAGCAATCACCAAGAGTGTGATTTGACAGGTTTGTTAAAACTATGAAATCTAATGGATATTCTCAAAGACATATTGATCACACATTGTTGATACTCGGGGAGATAATATTGTTGCACTAGTCGTATATGTGGACGATATGATTCTTATTGGTGATGAAGAAAGAAAATTTCATAAAATCAATAAAATGCTTGCCGCTAATTTTGAACTTAATGATCTATGAAACATGAGATATTTCCTAGGAATAGAGGTAGCAAGATCCAAGAAATGCATTGTTTTATCATAGAGAAAATGCATTCTAGATCTACTAAAAAAAACATGGATGATTGCATGCAAACTTGTTAATACTCTAATGAAATCCAACAAGAAGTCTAGTAGGTATATCTATCGATAAAGAAAGATATTAAAAATTGTGAGGAAAACTCATCTATCTCTAATATACTAGATCAGATATTGCATACAATGTTGGTATTGTGAGCCAGCAAATGAATAGCCCAAATGAAGAGCAATTGAAGATAGTGTACACGATTTTGAGATTCTTAAGAAGAATCCTAATTATGGATTAATTTTTGATAAAACCTGAAACAAAAAGATTTAGGTAAGTCTACGCTGATGCAAGCTAGCCTGTGAAACTCACAGACAGCAGATCCACCACAAGTTATAACTCTTATATATAGGAAAATCTGATTACATAGAGGAATAACAAGAAGGTTATTGTTCCCAGAAGCAGTGTAGAATCAGAATATAGGGTACTCACGTTAGAAATCTGTGAAGGGATTTGAATTCAAAAATTATTAAGAGAATTGGGATGTATTTCCAATAAGTCTATACATATGTTTTGTGACAGTCAAGTAGCTATTAGCATGGCAAAAAATTCATGTGCATCATGATAGCACCAGGTATATTAAAGTTGATAGAAACTTCATTTTTGAAATTTAATGGTGGAATTATACAACTAAGCTATATCCAGACATGTCAAAAGTTGTTGATATCTTTACCAAATCTCTTTCTTTAAGTTTCTTCTCATAGATCAAAGCCAACTTTGGTCTCTACAACATGTACGATCTAGCTTGCGGGGGAGTGGAAAATCAAAAAGTAACTGGCTGCTTCCTAGGGTGGGTCGCTCGCCCACCTACCTATGATGGAAGATTGAATTGGGAGATAACTTTGAGAACTCCTTAATTAATTTTATTATCTTCCTATTTATGTTTTTTTTATTTTTATTCCAGAATTAATTCTTTCCAAATTTAGATTAGATATATTTGATATGTTTGTAAACTAGGAGGGATTGATTTCTCTGTATATATGTAGCCTACATGTGAATAATGAAGTCATGTAATTTTTCCTCTCTATACCTGTTTTCAAAAGTTGGGTGAAAAACAGCTCACTTAGGCTCTGTTTGGCGTAGCTGTGGATTATTTATAATCTGTTGATAAGCAGATTATTCTGATAATCTGATAATTTGCATAATCTGATAATTATAATCTGATAATTTGCAGATTATCAGAATAATCTAGCTTGCTGTTTGGGGCAGCTTATTCAGACTAATTTATTGATGGTTAAATGACATTCTTGCCCCTGTCTGATAAAACTGTTTGGGGTAGCTTATTCAGAATAAATTATTGGTAGAAAAGAAACATATAGTGCATAAACATACGATAATGACAGAGATGTTCTAAAAGATACCATACAGTTCTCATATCCTATAGAGTACCAAGAGAACTAAAAAAGTACAAATACAAGTACAACAATAAGGAGAAATATAAAATATTTAACTTAAGACTCTGGCTACGTCGGTCCTCAACTGCATTGTCAGCATGAGAAAACATCGGATTCACATGACTGCTGGCATAACTACTGGCAGTGTAATATGTGGGATTATCAGCCCACCAGAAGAAACCGCAACGAGCTGAAACACCTCTGACACAACCATAGAACTGCCTCCCAAAGCTATGCTCCTTACGTGACGTTAGCAACGGAGACGGTAGTCCACAATAACACAAAATCCCTCTGTCTGTACCTGATATTTTGGAGGTCATGTTGATATAACTGTGAAAATAACAAAATAATGAAATGTCAGCTTAAGGTATTTTTTAAAAAAAATCAAAATTAAATGTGTATGAATGTAAACCTATAATCTTATTAAAAGAAAACTTGGTAGATCAACAACCACAAATAGCATCTGTAATAGACTCCCTTAAAGCAATCATATCAGCCAAACTTTCAGCATCTTGATCTCCAAAATCATTAGATTTTATATCCTCCTCAGGTAATGAATGCCCCCCCACAAGTCCTGTTGGTTGCTTGAAAACATTGAGTTCATCATTGTCAGCCATACTAAAGTCTGTATCTGATTGCGAGGAATGCCTTCGGATGAAGTTATGTAGTGTCATTGTTGCAAGCACAATGTACACCTGCTTTTGGAAAGGATACGATGACATATCACGTAAGATGACCCACTTCTTCTTCCAAACTCCAAATGTTCTTTCAATTATCCCGCGTAAAGATAAGTGGCGTTTATTAAACGTTTTCTTTCTGCCACAAACTGTGCCACTAGCTCGCTCGAAATCAGGAAGATGATATCTCGTGTCAGAGTACGGCTTCAAGTATCCCTTTTGCATGGGATATCTTACATCAACCAGATAATATTTTCCTGGTACGAAAAATAATGATAATAAAAAATTGCACAATCCCACATATTCATATTGTTGAACAAAACTAACCTGATGAGGGGTGAGGGAAACACTGCGATCTATTCCTCGTGGCAAAGGAGAAATTCCGACTGTCATGTGCACTCCCTTCCCTGCCCGCAACCACAAAAGTAAAACACATGTTGAAGTCGCATACAAACATGACATTTTGCGTTGTTGAACCACTACGACCGATGTATGTTACCTTCTCATTGTTAGGTATTCGGGCATCAACGTGTGTACCGTCAATTGCACCAATACAGTTCTGTTAAGTTGTCCATTAGAGAGTAATAATATTATTAAAGTATAGCATGTAACAAAATAAAAACACTGATAGTTACCTTGAAATATGACATGTATCGAGGATCGTTGGCAATTTATTCTGGAGTGGTAGCAAATGATGGATGAAACCGACATGAGGAAACCCAAAATGGATTCCTATAGGACATTTCCGAGCCTTAGGGTGGCCTTTTGCACAATTCGCACTCCTGCGCGCATCAGCTTCGCAATCCGGAGAGTCGACGTGTCTGATCGCCGCAATTCGCA
>NW_018164606.1:480841-481885 GCF_001263595.1 Phalaenopsis equestris | reverse complement strand
GGAGGAATTCACGACCTAAAATCCAGCTTCGAACGTCGAACGCAAGGCCTTCCCTGCGATCGGGATTTTAATATAAAATAAATAACGCGCGTCGCGGCGTTCCCAGAATGCCGCCCCAACGCGTTATTCAAACACAACGGCAGCGTTCCGAAAACGCCGCCGCACCAGGATAATCCCCCTTAAACGACCCCTTAGTCGCTGCAGGTACCGCCTGTGACATAACATTTTAAAGCGAATAGTTAAGCAAGTAAAATTACAAAAACCAATTTGAAAAGAAAACAAATCACGGAGTAGATATAAAATTACCTCCAATTTTTCAGCCCACCATTCAACGGGAGCATCAATTGTCCGTTTAATCGGATCCCAACCCAAACCTGTAAATCCATGTTTCAACTCCTTCCATATTTTCCATTCCTTCTTTAATTGGTCCCATTTATGTTTGAATTTAAGCTTGTCGTAATCTCTGTCAGTTAGTTCTTTGAACCACATACCAATATTATTCCAGCCCTCCTTATTAAAGTACGTTGTAGGCCGTTCCCCAGCTCAATTTCTTTTATACATAGATCACAAAATATATTGGTGACTTCTTTATCCCCCATTGCAGAGGGACCCCCTTCAAATGTCTTACCCATTGTGGAACTATATGAATAATTGTAAGTATCACATAATAATCAAATTATATCAATTACCCAACAATTGTGCAAATAAATGCTAAAAAAGTGCTAAGAAAAAAAAACACATGTTTTTTATGTGGTTCGGTCAAAAACCTACATCCACAGTAAGACATCGAACATGTTTTATTATCAAATTTTTAATCGTGCAAAGCTATATTTCTCACTAGAGAGGACTACAAATATAAAACATGTGTAATATGCAAATTCTAATACATGTCCTTCAATTCAATTCCAACAAAGCTAGGATTATCCGTAATCCCATAATGTATCAACTTATGTCATCACCAAAATATTCATGCATAGATGTATGTAGCAGCCACATTAATCTAAAAATACCAAAGGCAAATCTAATTTTCATTGACAAAAACTG
>NW_018164606.1:474207-479995 GCF_001263595.1 Phalaenopsis equestris | reverse complement strand
CCGCGTTATACAAACACAACGGCGGCGTCCCGAAAACGCCGCCGCACCAGGATAATCCCCCCCAAACGGCCCCTTAGTTGCTTATAAAGAAAAGCACGATGTCGCCCCCTTATTTGTGTTTTAAATATTTTTTGGTTAGAATTTAGGAACCTACTCGCTCGCTTTCTTAGAATTTTTTGCCCTTGGGAATTGGGGATGACAAACTGGCCTCCCCCACCCCCCATGCGTTTTAACATAGGAAGCCTACCCAACCCCCCTTTTCCAGCCACTATATGCTTCAGTTTATGTGATTAATACATCAATTCTGATGCTTTGTTTTACATTCCAACATATTATTTAAATTCCTTAAAAATTTCTATGGATTATTTGGCACTATTTAAATTCCATGAAACAACTTATTTGGGCTATTTGCATGAGATAATCGCTTTGTAGGTTCCAGGACATCATGTTATGATTTTGGCACCTGTAGCTTAGCGTGTTAAATCTGGTGAGTTGGAAGAGATGTTCTCAAGTATAGAAATCTAAGGAATGTAAACATCAAGTTATTTATCAATAAAATTATATATCCACTTTTCAATGTTAGGTGTGCCGATTAGATGCGGAGTTTCTTCCAGTCTCGTACAAGAATAAAAAGTAACATATGGAAAGTCACCACCATGTATGGATATAAAGGACCAGATTATCTTCTATTTGGTAATCTTTTCCCTTAAATCTCTCTTCAAAATATTTGGTTTTTTGTATTTCAGTAGATCCTGGAATTGATTACAACTGCGTATTTAATCATGGTTTTAAAAATTGAATCATTCAATAAACTGAAAAAAATAAAAGGGTCAAAGATTCAACCAGGTTTTGAATCAAGGTAATATAATAAATATTAAAAGTATATAATTATTTCCAAATAACTCTCCAAAAGAAGCACAAGAAAGAAGACAAAAGTATTTTATAAAAACCTAATTATAAAAGGGACAAAAGAAGATTATCATTGATACTAAGATTTTTAATATTATAAGTGTTTATGCTCCTCAAGTAGGTTTAGATACAGAGTCTAAAGATAAATTTTGGAATGACTTAGAAGACTTAATACAAATGATACCTCTTGAAGAAAGAATTTTTATTGGAGGAGATTTAAATGGACATGTCGGTAGAGTGGTAGAAGATTTCAGAAATATTCATGGTGGCTACGGTTTTGGAGTAACTAATGAAGAAGGTAAAGTTATTTTAGATTTTGCTTTAGCGTTTGAAAAAGGGCCAAAAAAATCTACTAAGTAGGAGCTAGTTTCCAAGACCATCTCCCTATCTCAATATTTTAGTAAAACAAAAGTTTAATTCTATCAAATTTATAATAAATAATATGGTGAGCCTATCATTTGCACTCAAAGAATAGTCAATCCTAAGGCAACAGTGCATGAATGAATCAATCCACACAATGAGAAATCTATATTTTCTTTCAACAATTTTGATTCATCTTATAAGCACCATCCGGTTCTTTAAAATAGGCAGTAACTCAAAGGTCTGGGTTAACTAACTGTTTTTTCAGATGTGAGACAGTCCTATTTTCATTGCTATCTCAAACCAGTCCGTGGACCAAGACATAGTTTAACCACTCCAAAAAAACAATTTGGTTCAACTTTTAAAACCACAACGTAAAAAAGCTCAATTGCACTTCTTTTATGGTTTCAATTTTGCATTGACTTATTTGATTTCAATTGACCACTTTATTATCAGTTTGGTTCAGTTTCTCCTGGTTTCGAGTTTTCACCAAAAGAAAATAAAATAATATGCAATTACTGATCTCTTATCTATGAATCCTAAGTTTTTTAGTGTGATATACACTCACCGTATCATCCTAGCCCTATTAGAAAACTCAGATCCTTGGATATCCTATGCATAAATGATCCACCCAACACATCTAAGCATATGCAGATGAATGTGTGACCACCAAAAATGTCCTAATTCGAGAGCACTTTTAACCTAACCCTAGCTGTAAATTGGCAAATTTTTATTTACTAGAGAAAATTAAAAAAAAAATTATCCATCAAGCATCATGATTAACAAACAAAAATTAATAGAAAGTTTCAAAAAAGGAATTTAGCAGACATCACCTGTAGATAGACTCCAAACTTTCTACACGTTCTAATCGGAAGCCGCTAGCATGATAAATTGTTGAATTCAGCTCAGGTGAAGTCTGTCCATTTTCAAAGACTCCACTAACTGTTTCAAAGCTATCGGAACGGTATCCAGAATTTTCCGAGGTGCAGTCATCCAAACATTGCCACGACCTTCTGGACTCCTTATCCAATTCTCTTGCATGACTTGTGTCTGAAATTTCGCTAAAACAAGCACTTTCTGGAGAATGGCAGTCTGGTGGCCTGAATAAAATTGGCGCAGCCTCCCTCTCAGCTGAAGATGACGTAAGGCCTGCTACACTGTCAATTGGAATTGCAAATTCCGTCCAACTGTGGAAGGATTCCCTCCCGAGGTAATCGCAATTCTCATCAACACTTACATGCTCTCCAATTACTCGAGGAACAGGATCAATGGGATTCAAGTCGCTGATAAATTGAGTAATCCGGTCCAAGCGCTCTTGTGAAATTATGCTGCACGTTACAGACAATTGTTATCAGATATAAAGTTGCAAATTACATGAATGCAAAAATTAAATAAATCACGTCAAATCTCTGTCAGAGCACTGCCTCCCGATTGCATATCCTCAATAGCCAGTGAAAAATATGTCAAAAAATCATGACATGAATCCTTTAAATTTTTGTGTAAATGTTAGGGTGTCCCCTGGAAGCGATGTATTGTATGGCATGAATATAATAAAAAGTGTGCAATAGACACTACACCAACGCACACATATAGTGTCAAATAAGTCAGGATTCTCACATTACGAACGAATGCGGGTAAAGAAGTAAGTCCATGAAACTAATATTAGAATAGGATTTTGGAATATAGGTACTCTTACGGATAAATTAATAGAATTGATAGATATTACAGTTCATAGGAAAATAAATATTTTATTCATTCAAAAAATTAAATGAGTTGGAGAAAATCCTAGGGAGATTGATGACTTAGGTTTTAAACTTTGAAATTCAAGTAAAAATTACATTAGAAAAAGTGTTGGTGTAATTATAAATAAGAGTTTGAAAAATAATTTTGTAAAAATTAATAGAATTAGAGATATAATTATAGCCTTAAAAATTGGTGGTTGTACTAAAATTTTTAATATTATAAATGTTTATGCTCTTCAATTAAGTTTAAATATACTTTCAAAAGGAAATTTTTGAAATGACAGAAGAATTAATACATATGGTGCACTTTGAAAAAAAAAATTTATTGGAGGAAATTTAAATGGACATGTCAGGAGAGTAGTGGAAGATTTTAGAAATATTCATTGTGGATATGGTTCTGAAGTGATTAATAAAGAAAGTAGACCGACATTAAATTTTGTTTTGTGTATGATTTTGTTATTTATTAATATTTTATTTAAGAAAAGAGATTAGCATATATCACTTATAGAAATAAATCTAATAAAACAAAATTTGATTATTTTATTATGAAAAAAAGAGATCGTCGAGTGTAAAGATGTAACGTCATTCCATGTAAAAATTTAAATACTAAACATCGATTATTAATTCTGAATTTTAAGATAAAATGTTGTAAGATAAAGAATACATGAAAACATTATCATATAATTAGATGGAGAAACCTAAAAGCCAAAAATAAAATTATTTTTAATAGTAAATTTCAAGATTTCAAAATTTGAGATGTTAGTAAAGAAGCAATTCTATATGAAATAAAGTAACAAGCACTATCAAACAAGTGGCATGTACTTAGAGCATAACAAAGAAAATTTTAAAAAATAAAAATAATTGGTGGTGAAATAATAATGTGCAGGAAAAGATAAAATATAAAAAGTTGTGTTAAAAAAATTAATTTAAATGTAAAGCTTAGAGAACTGGAAAAAATATTAAGGTAACTCATAGAGAATCTAAGAGAAAAATTTGTGAGGCTAAAAATTCTATTTTTTTATTATCCTTATAACAGATTAGATACTAAAGAAAGTGATACAAATATATATATATATATATATATGGCATATGCTTGTCAGTTGTAAGTCCACTCTTGTAAGATACAATATGTGGGAGGGCCCAACCAACTCAAAAACCACAAATGGTTCCAAAACTAGTAAAAAAATAGAAAAATACATTAGATACTAAAATAAAAAGTCTAACAGTGCCGAAATACATAGTATCAGGTGGCTAGAGAGCGACCTAATTTGGTCTTGCCTTTGTCTCTAATTTTAGGGTAGGAGCAAGCTACTAAGCTGTTAAGATGATTGTCATTGCCAGTAGTAACCAATGTATCATCCAATATGTTCCCGAGCTGGAGTCGGCCTCCATTCTTCTTCTTCCTCCTGGAATAGACCTGTCATTCCTCTTCCGAAGAATCAGTCCAACTGTATTACCCACAATAAGTTCTAGTATATGTGAAGTATGAGTTGCCTCTACACCGGATACTTCCTAAAGAAGTGGAGCTATGAGGCTCTCATGATTATCAGTCTGAACACTATCATTTGTAGGTAATAGTCCATTAGTATTATTTTTTTATGGGGTTTGAAGGTATCGGCATCACATCACAGTATCAGTAACAGTAACAACAGTGTCATGGGGGGTTTCTCAAGGGCAATAAGCACCTCATGTCTGGTAGTATCCTCCTCAAGTGGAAATAAAACGTCCAGAGCAATGGGGTTGGACCCAGTCTTATTCTCTTGAACTTTAGAATTCAAATTTGGATGAAAATTGTGGTGTTTATCAAGGACATGACCAAACATCTCACAGTGGGTACAATATGAGGGTCTGTGCTCCATAACGATTTGTTGCCAATAACCATTATGGGTTGTGCCCAGCCAGACTTCAGTAACATCAGGCAAAGTAATATCTCTTTTCACAAGAATTCTGGCCACAAAAGGTGGTTAGGTTGAAAGTAGGCAGATCTAGTTTCAAAGGATCCCCGAAGTTGTCCCAATAGAGTAGAGAACATGATGGTGAAAAAAATGCAACTTGAGGTCAGGTAAACTAAATCATGCCGGTACAGTGGGAGTTTCATGATTTGTGTCGAAATCAGGATACCACTTGAGTAGTTTCATTGGTTTACCAGCAATGTTAAGATATTTTTTGGAGAAAATCTGAGTGTAGTCTTCAGGAACGGTTAACTTAATCAAAACATGTCTCTCATCCATTAGCCCCACTTTCCACTTTCCCGCTAATTTGAGGTCATCAAAATTTTTCCTGATAACCTCCATAGGTGGGTGTCTCCACTGAAATTTCTCAATGAGAACAAACTTGAATTTGTTAGTCAGGGTTGAAATTTCTGACTCTGAGAAAAAGAATGTTGTCTTCCCACTTTTCCTGCTTGCATTCTTAATAAAGGGACGGTCACCTGTACCATCACGATTCTCCTTATAACTTGAGTGGAACTGTTGACCTCAATTTTTTTGTGAGGTCTAGTCTTCCGTTTAGGGTTTAGGATCTAGTCTTAGGAATCTCCCTTCGACTATCTTAGAACCTTAGAAGTGGGACCCGCCTCGTTTTAGTTCGACCCGCTTTCGTCCCCTTCTGGAGTTTCGCGTGCGTGGTATCAACTTCTAGCACTTAGAAGGACGAAACCAACACGAGGAAACCCAAAAGGGATTCCCTATAGGACCTTCCTGAGCCTTAGGGTGGCCTTTTGCACAATTCGCACTCCCGCGCGCACAAGCTTCGCAATTCGGAGGGTCGATACGTCC
>NW_018164606.1:471896-473335 GCF_001263595.1 Phalaenopsis equestris | reverse complement strand
GGCTTTCTTTTCTCTTCTTCTCTATTCCCTGCCTATAGGAAGAGTTCTCTGGTTGTTTTGTGGGGGTTGTTGAAAAGTTTAGCTAGAGGGGGTTGGAAAGGAAATTCTGGGAGAGCATTTTCTTTGAGTTGGTTTCCTGTGCTGCTTTGCTTTAGCATTCCTGAGGTACTCTTCTTCCCCCCCCTTCTGTGGTGCCTCGTTGCTCTTCGGTTTTCTCTTTGCCGAGCCTTGAGTATAGTTCTGTTGGATGATACAGCATGCTAGTTCCCTTTACTTTCATATATTTTGAGGCATTCACTTTAAGAGCATGTGAAAGATAAAAATGTGAGCATATGTTAAGATTAGATTTGGTTACTTGCCTAAACTAGGGAGGCTTTGGCATGTTATGGCTTACTCTTACTTGAAATGAAATTTGGGGAGGTTGCATTCTACTGTTTGATACATGTTTGGAGAGGAGCTCGGTTTTGGGCTTCATGTGGCTTTCCCCAGCTTGAAATGCAGGCTATGAAAAATTTTATTTGATGTGGAAAGCCTTGTATCTTGTTTTGAAAAGTTTGGCTTAACTCTTCATGACGCATCACCCCTGTTTATATACTTGTTGAATAATTTCATGCTTAAAATGTTTAGACGTGCAGGTTGTTCCTCGGGTTTAAAATGGCTAGAGCTTTAAATGTTGTACGGCTCAATTATATCAATGCTTGGGCTGGTTTTAATTTTGTTGAGTTCTGACTTCGGCTTTTGAGTTCTCGTTGAGCTCGATTTTGGCTTTCTTTCTTGTTGAACTTGGTTTTGGCTCGGTTTGAAGTCACGGTTTTGGGTTTGAAATGGTTGGATGTTTAATGCTTTATGAGAATTTGGATTTTAATGTTGCTAGGCTTGATTTTGGGCTTTAAATGGCTGGCTTTAGCTTTGTTTCTAGTTGGGAGCTGGCTTTGGCTTTGTTTCTGGTTAGGCTGGCTCGAGCTTTGTTTCTAGTGGTGGGCTGGCTTTGGTTTTCTTTCTTGTTGAACTTGGTTTTGGCTCGGTTTGAAGTCACGGTTTTGGGCTTGAAATGGTTGGATGTTTAATGCTTTATAGGAATTTGGATTTTAATGTTGCTAGGCTCGATCTTGGGCTTTAAATGGCTGGCTTTAGCTTTGTTTCTAGTTGGGAGCTGGCTGTGGCTTTGTTTCTGGTTAGGCTAGCTCGAGCTTATGTTGGGAGCTGGCTTTGGCTTTGGCTTTGTTTCGGGTTAGGCTGGCTCGGGTTTTGTTTCATGTTGGGAGCTTGACTTTGACTCTGTTTCTTGATTGAGCTTGGTTCCTGGTCGGATTTATCCTTGGTTCCTGGTTGGGCTTGGTTTGGTTCCAGAGGGGGGAGCTGTGTTGTGTTGTTTAGCCTTGATGGGCTCAGCTTGGCTCTAAAGTGGGGGCTGTGTTTTGGCCTTGTTGGGCTCGGTT
>NW_018164606.1:452637-468981 GCF_001263595.1 Phalaenopsis equestris | reverse complement strand
AAAATATGAGGTCAGTTTGATTTCATATTTTTCTAAAATTATATATATATACGTAAATTAAAAAGTCCTTCCGAAGCGGGTGACGGGATTTCGATTCCGGCTGCCGACAGCTTCTTACGGGCGACCCCCAAACATAACTTTCTCCTTTTTTGTGCCGACAGGAACACAACCACCGTCTCCCCCTGAGAATTACCCACAACGTGGGCAAAGGAGGTTTTTCCCGGTTCACCCGAAGAAAAATGAAGCTCCATCGAGAAGCCAATCGGGTAGAGGGCCGAAAAGGTCGGGGTGCTGCGCAGAAGAAAGTAGACAGGTGATGCGAACTATAGGGCACAGGCGTCGTTCGCGGACGATTCCCGTGAGAAGGCGTTGTTCGTGGACGATTCTCGTGCGAAGCTTCTTGTTCCTCTTTGACGTCGTTCACGGACTCAGTCGAGCCCTAGTCGTCTCCCTCAGTCGAGCCCTAACCGAGCGTCGAAGAAGCCGAGACAGGAGGATTGAATCGAGCGAGCCGTAGGAAGTATTTGCAAGCGTTCAAATAGATCCTTCCGAGCGTCGAAGAAGGCGTCGTTCGCGGACTTATACATATAAACAAATTGATGGCGTCCTCTTCCTCGATATTGTTCTGCTAGGGTCTCACAGTTATGACGAACTTTGATTTTGCTCCACTGCTCGAGATTGATCTTTTATTTTCATATGTTTCACGCGTCATCATCCTCAGCTCGTCTTCTATGGGAGTGCATCCATGCGGCAGGCTAAAGGGTCTTCTTCGGCGGCATCGTGCGCCTCTGCGGGATCAAGTCGAGGGGCGTCCTTTGTTTCGCGGTTAGGCAGTGTCTGTTTCTGCAGAGTCTGCGGGATTGAGTCTAGCGGCATCCTCTGTTTCGCAGTTCGACGACGTCGTGCCTATTCTGCGGCATCCTTTCCGCGTCTATGGGCTGAAGGATCGACGCTTATTTTGATGGTGCTTCCTTCTTCTTTCGTTGATCCTGACAAAGCTTCCTTCGCCCACCTGGTTGGTAATCATCTAGTGGAGTCTACTGTTGTCTTCCCCTCAAGCTATAAGAAATGTCGAGATGGTACGGGTGACTGTTCTTTTCTTAAAAAGATAAGTAGGAAGAGTGAGAAAACAACACTATTTTTCTTTGATTCAGAAATTTCATCCTTAACTGAAAAAATCAAGTTCGCCCTTATTGGGAAATTTCAGTGAGGGCACCCACCTATGGAAGTTATCAGAAAATGTTTTGACGATCTCAAACTTGTAGGAAAGTAGAAAGTGAGACTCGTTGATGGGAGACATGTGTTGATTTAGTTAACCCTAGCTAAAGACTACGCTAGGATTTTCTCTAAAAAATATATTAATATTGCATGCAAGTCAATGAAGTTACTCAAGTGGCCTCATGATTTTGACCAAAATCATGGGTCTCCTACTATTCCGGTATGAATTAGTTTACTTGGTCTCAAGTTGCATTTCTTTAATCATCAGGTTTTCTACTCTATTGAAGTCATATTTGAAGATCCTATGAAGCTAGATCTGTCCACCTTTAACCTAACCAGGTCTTCTGTGACCAGAATACTTGTGAAAAGGGTTATTACCTTACCTGATATTACTGAAGTTTGGCTGGACACAACTCACAATGGATACTGGCAAAATATCGTCGTGGAACATTAACTTTTTATTGTGCCCACTGTAAGATGTTGGGCATACACTTGATAAATGTCACAGGCTTCATCCAAATTTGAAAGCTATAGGCAAGTAAACAGGGAGGGGCCTAACCCCATTGTTATGGATACATCTGCTCAACCTGTGGAGGGAGTTCCCACAAGACAAGATTTAGTGTCTGATTTGCCTGTGTAACCCCCTTGCCAATATTGCTTCTATTTCTGCGACTAATGTGATGTTGGATGGCTCTAATAGGCAACCTATATCTTCAAATCTTATTGATAACATTACTGAAGGATCATTACCTACAAAGGATAGTGTTCAGACTGGTACTCAGATGAGCCTTACAGCTCCTCATCTTTAAAAAACATCTGGAGCAAAGGCTACAACTCATACTTCACATACACTAGAACCTATTGTGCTTACAACGGTTGATAATCTATCTACTACAGTTCTACCACCTCATTCAAATGATTAATCTTCGGATGAGGAATAGCAGGTTTACACATTTAGGAGGAAGAAAAAGAATGAAAACCTACTTGAGCTCAGGAATCTAATGGATGATACTTTGGTTCGGGTAATGGTACACACCTCACCAATTTGTTAGCCGACCCCCTTCCGAGAACCAGAGGTAGAGGCAAGACTAAATTAGGGCATCCCTATATATATGTATCATTTCTATTTTTGAAATTTTGTGTTGTACCGTAAGAGCTAGGTGTCTTCTTTTAGGCTCACTCATACAACATGTTGTATCTTTTCATTTTAATATATTAGCCTTTAGGTTTTTTAATATATATATATACATATATTTTCTTTTTTTTTCTTTTTTTTTTTTGAGAAAACCCAAAGGCTAATATATTAAATATAAAATAGGATACAAATAGATTGTGTGGAGAGCCCAAACATGACACCCTACCCAAACGATAACCACCACATCAAATGGTTCCAAAAAAAATGAAAATACAACAAATACATGAGAGGCCTAAAGAAAAAAACCAAAAAATTCAAAATAAGAAGTATCAGGTAGCTAGAGAGCGACCCAATTCTGTCTTACCTGTCTTTAGTTCTAGGGAAGGAGCCAGCTAATAAATTGATAAGATGAGTGTCATCATCAGTAGTAACCAATGTATCATCCAATAAATTCTCGAGCTCGAGTTGGCCTCCATTCTTCTTCTTCCTCTTGGAATAAACCTGTCATTCCTCATCCGACGAGTGACTCACATGATCAGTGGAATGGTCTAAAGTGTGTCGGACATGTGTATGCTGTTGAACATTAGAAGCAACTACTTGTTGTACCAGCTGATCTTTTATCAGATCAAAGGAGAACTTTAGTGAGTCTTGACATGTAAGTGGGTCTTTTCCAATAACAGTAAGTGGTATCAGCACATTTGGATCTGTACCTGTAGTATGGTGTTCTTCATTTGAAACCGCAATGATGGTAGGTGGCTGATATTTAGCGATATTCGGTCTTAAATGAGGATGCAAGCGATAGCAAATAGTAAAACTATGGTCAAACATACTGCAATGAGAGCAATAAGGAGGGTGTGGTTCTATTTCAACATTTTGTCAATACTCGTTATGAGTAGTGTCAATCCATACGTCATCCGGAGCTGTTTGAGTGATATCTCTCTCAATTAACACACAAGCCACAGAGGGTCTGGTCTTGAGAGGCTTACCGTAAGCAGTTGCTAAAGAGTAGATAATTTTCATATTTAACAGATATAATTTTAGCCCTGAAAATTTTATCCAAATAGGAATGATAGGGGGACTCCGCTTTAAGATCAAAATCGACAGTTCACTTCATAATTTTCATAAAACGGTTGTCGATCTTGATAAATTTTTTAGAGAAAATGCGAGTGTAATCGGCATCGTGAGATAATTGAATTAGTATATGTCGATCGTCAAGTAAATTAATATTCTAACTGCCCAATAGCTTCATAGTAATGATTTCCAATTTTGGGTAACCATAAAGAAATTTTCCCACTAGAGCAAAACGCCAAGAAGACGCGAGAGTACTGGTTTCAACCTTAGTGAGAATAAGAGCAGGTTTCCCATTTTTTTGTCAAGTTTTTTAATGAAAGTGTGATCACCACCTTCAAGAGCATCGTGGAAAGATTAAGAAACATTGCAAGACTTGCCAATATGAAAACCAAGCTCTGAACCTGAAAGAGGAGGATGAGTAGGAATAGGAAAGTCGCATGCAATTGCATTAGCATAGGAACGCATCGACGAGGCCATAGCAGATCTCGTAGCTATCGGCGTTTCCTGTTGAATCCCGAAATCCCGTAGCAGTCGGCGTTTCTAGCTGAGAGCCTGAAACACGGCATCTCCTGCTGAGAGCGTCGAGCATCGGGACAAAGGGACAAAGCAATCGGAGTGTCCTGCTGAGTGCGTCGAGAAATTTTAACGTCTATTTCGGTAGCCTCTGCTAGGGTTTCGTCTGATAGCGATTTCCTTCGTTTTCTTCGTTGATTCATCTCCTCGATCAGCTTCAGCACCTTCGTCTGCTTGCTTTATGCGGCTTCGTCCGCTTCGTCTCTTCATCTTCTTTGGCTTCGTCAATTGCACGAGGGCTCGGTTTCAACTTCCCGCACAAACTTGACCCGTCGTCTCTTCGCTTTACCTTCGTCAATTTCGTCAATTGCACGAGGGCTCGGTTTGGACTCCCTACCGCACGAACTCGACCAGCCATCTCTTCCTCTTCCGTGTGTTGCTTCTTCCTCGACACACTGTTTCTCTCCTTCTGCTCGATTGCTCAGAAGTGAGCGTTTGCCAGCCTCCTCTGCTCTCGGTTTGCACGCAAGAAAGCTTCGGTAGAAGTCACGACTCAAACCCAATAGCTTCCCATTGTTCGAATATCAGCTCTATGGCTTATATTCCTCCTCAACCACCGACTGCTCCAATTTTAAACCTTGCGAAGGCTTCTTATGTTGATATGGTTGGCTCTGTGGGATCAGTGGATCAGGTTTTCCCTCAGGTTTATCATGAATCCTTTGAAGGCCAGGAGGATTGTAACCTTATCAAGAATGCGAGTTGAAAGAGTGGCAAACTAGCTCTAATTTTCTCTAATGTTGAAATTTCCAACATGATTGATAAGTGCAAATTTACCCTCATTGGGAATTTTCAATTGAGACATTTTAAAATGGAAATAGTTCGAAAGACTTTTGAAGATCTCAAAGTATTGAGAAATTGGAAGGTTGGTCTCTTTGATGAGAGACATGTGATGGTAAAGGACTATGCCAAAACTTTTACCAAGAAGTATATGAAATTTGATGGGAAATATATGAAATTGCTCTAGTGGTCTCTTGAATTCGATTTTAGCCAAAAACCCTATATAGTTCCAATCTGATTTAAACTATCTGGCCTAAAGTTGTACCACTTTAATCACCAAGTCCTTTATTCTATTGGAGTTGCATTAGAGAGGCATATGAAATTGGACATACCCACCTTCAACTTATCTAGGTCTTCGGTCGCAAAGATTCTTGTTGAAAGGGATATCACCCTCCCTAATGTGGAATAAATATGATTTGGTACTGCCGACAGTGGGTATTGGCAGTCAATTGTCACAGAGCAAAGACCTTATTACTGTAATCATTGTAAATTGATTGGGTACACATCTGTCAAATGTTTCAAGCTTCATCCACATTTGAGATACAACCACCCTGTGCATTTGGATTCTGCAGTCCCTGACATCATGCAAGTGGAGAAAAATATAGCAGAAATTGAAGATCTTCCAGAAATGTTGAATGAAAACTTGTCTCATCAGGCAATTTCTCACCAACCAGTTCCCCTCACCAACCAGTTCCGCAGCTACTTCCCTCTGTTGTTGAGATAATTCATCCTAAGACCATAAATACTACGAATTTGGTTGTAGCAGATGCTAGCCAATGTGTTTTGGAACCACCTATCGCAAGAGAAGAGGGTAATCAAGCCCTGGAGGAGCGTCATGATCAAGGTGTGTTGCAGGCTGAGACTAATCAACAATTTACAGATCAACATACCCCCCGGGGTAAGCTCTCCATCGAAGATCCACAAATAGATCAGATGGGACAAAGGACAAATACTGGGGACAAATACTGACAAGTGAATGACAAGTTTACAAATCTAGGAAGAAGAAAAAAGAAATGCTAGAACTCAAAAATTTCCAGAACAATTGTTTGATAGTTTCAGGTGGAAGTCCATATCTCAGTCTGGTGTTGGACTCTCTCCCTAGAACCAGGGGGAGTGAAAGTGGCAAATCCACCCACCATGAATAGGAGTTTTTTTTTTATCTTTTTTGGGGTATACGAGTATTTTAAAGTATCTTTTTTAGTGAGTTGTATTCTTTATGAGTAAGCACTTTGTATCCACTCACTAAAACATTTATATCTTTCCTTTTACATCAATGAATTTGACATCAATGAATTTGTCTTTTATAATATATATATATGATAAACGTAAAGATTTAATTACAGTAAAAGAAAATTAAGGGTGGAAAATTAGTTTGACACGATGATATCCCAATTGAAGTGTGAAAATATTTAGAAGATTTGGGAGTTTCTTGGCTTACTAAACTCTATAATATTATTTTGAGAACTAAAAAGATGTCTAAGGAGTGGAGGAAGTGTTTTGGTCCTCATTTTTAAGAATAAAGGGACGCACAGGAGTATGCAAATTACAGAGGAAGTAAGTTGATGTGTTATACTTTAAAATTAAGGGAGATGGTAATTAAGAATTGGTTAAGACGTGATTTAAAGATTTTTCATAATCAGTTTGGATTTATGTCAGACAGGTCTACTATAAAAGTTATACATTTATGGAGATGTTTGATAGAGAAGTGCAGAGAGAATAAGGAGGATTTATATATAATTTTTATTAATTTTGAAAAAGCTTACTATAAGATTCCAAGAAAAGTCCTTCGAAGATCTTTAGAGAAGGTGTTGATATGACTTATATTCAAGTCGTTAAGGATATGTATAATAAAGTTATTACTTGTGTTTGAACAGAAAGAGGACTGACCAAGTATTTTCCTATTTCAGTTGGATTACATCAGGAATCGACTTTAAGCTCATATAGTTTTGTTTTATAGTTATGGATGCTCATACCGAACATTTACATGAGGATATACCTTGGTATATGTTTTTTGTTGATGATATCCTTCTTGTGGATAAGACTAGAGAAAGAGTGCAGGAAAAACTTGAATTAGTGAGGTCAACATTGAAGTCTAGATCTTAAATTGAATGCTTGGAATGCAATTTTAGTAGTAAAAGCTCTAGTAGCAGAGTTATAAATATGGGTGATCAAATCATTAAAAGGTGTGAACGTTTTAGAGGTCTCGGTTCTGCTATTCAATGTGATGTTGAGATAGATGGGGATGTTACTAGTAGAATTCAAGTTAGTTATTCGAAATGGAGGAATGCACTGAGCCTATTATGTGATAGAAATGTACCCGACTAAAATGAAAATTTTATGAGAAGGCGGTGAGATCTGAAATGCTCTATGGCGCAAAATATGAGCCTTTAGAAGAGAAGCATAAAACAATGTTAAGACTTGATGAGATGAAAATGCTTTGGTGGAAGAGTGAAACAAGATGTGAAATGAATATATCAGTGAAAGTGTTAGTGTAGTTCCAGTGGCGGACAAGATTAGAGAGAGTCGTCTTAGATAGTTTGGTCACATTAAACGTCGACCATGTGATGATCCTGTTAGAATAGTAGATATTTTAGATTCGACTTATGTTAACAAAGGTAGAGGTAGGCTTAAAAAGACTTAAGCATGTTGTATAAAAATGATCTTAATCTATTAGAATTAAATGAAAATATGACACTCAATAGGACGCAATGGAGAAAAAAGATTCATGAGCATACCCCAATTAGTGGGATAAAGGCTTGTTGTTGTTGTTGTTGTTGTTGCGTCAAATCTTTGTTAGAACAGAAAAATAGATTTCTCCCTCTCTCTCTTTCTTTATATAGATATGTATATCTATAAGAAAGCCCAATGGCTAATATATTAAAAAGAAAGTAGGATGCAAATAGATTGTGTAGGAGGGCCCTAATATGGCACCCTGCCCACACAATAACCACCATATGCAAATGGTTCCAAAAAGAGAAAATACAAAAAAATACATGAGACCTAAAAAAAACAAAAGTGTCAAAATCCGGATTATCATATAACTAAAAAACGATCTAATTTTGTCTTGCCTCTGCCTCTAGTTCTAGGGAAGAAGTCAGCAAATAAATTGGTGAGTTGAGTGTCATTGTCAGTAGTAAACAATGTATCATACAATAAATTCTCGAGCTCAAGTCTACCCCCATTCTTCTTCTTCCTCTTGGAATAAACTTGTCATTCTTCATCCGAAGATTGGCTTGCCTAGTCAATGGATTGGTCTAAAGTATGTCGGACATGTATAGGTTCTTGAACATTAGAAGCAACAACTTATTGTAAAAGCTGATCTTTTATCGGATCAGGGGAACGGAAGCATTCTCGTGTGTCCTGGCAAATAAGTGGGTCTTCTTCAATAACAGTGAGTGATACAAACACATTTGGATTTGTACCTGTAGTATGATGTTCTTCATCAGGAACTACGGTGTTGGCAATGATGGATCCATCGGCAAATCCTGTCTTATGAGAAATTCCTCCACATATTGAACAGATGTGCCCATAGCAATGGGGGTTAGACCCCTCTTTGTTTGCTTGAGCTTTATCTTTAAAGTTTTGATTAAGCATGTGACATTTATCAACTGTATGCTCAAACATCTTATAGTGGGTACAATAAAAAGGTTTATGTTCCATGACAATTGGTTGTCAATATCCATTGTGAGTTCTGTCTAGCCAGACTTCAGTAATATCAAGTAAGGTAATATCTCTTTCCACAAGTATTCTGGCCACAGAAGACCCGGTTAGGTTAAAGGTGGGCATATCTAGCTTCATAGGATCTCCAAGAATGACTTCAATAAAATAACGAACCTGATGATTAAAGAAATGCAATTTGAGACCAGGTAAACTAATTCATACCGGAAGAGTGGGAGACTCATGATTTGGGTTAAAATCAGGAGATCACTTAAGTAACTTCATTGACTTGTCTGCAATGTTGAGCTATTTTTTAGAGAAAATTAGAGCATAGTCTTCAGCTAGGGTTAACTGAATCAACACATGTCTCTCATCCAAAAGTCTCACTTTCTAATTGCCTTCAAGTTGGAGATTGTCAACACTTTTTCTGATACCTTCCATAGGTGTATGCCCCCACGTGGATGCCCCCACTGAAATTTCCCAATAAGTGCGAACTTGAATTTCTCAGTTAGTGTCGTTTTCTCATTTTTCCCACTTATCTTCTTAAGAAAAGGGCAATTACTCGTACTATCACGACATTCTTTGTAGCTTGAGAGGAAGATAATAATAGATTTCGCAAAATGATTACCCACCACATGGGCGAAAGAAGCTTTGCTAGAATCAACCGACGAAGCGCCATAACGACGATCCTTCAGCCCGCCGATGGAAAAGCCAGAGAAACCAGATGTTACGATCCGAAGAGCGACCAGAAGCGTACGGTAGTCGAACCTGCGGAAGGCGCAGGACTGGTCAAAACAACAGAAATGCGAGCAGCACACCGTAGCTCGATCGGCCCTACAACAGAACGATCGATCCTACAGAAGCACGATCAGCCCTACATGCTCAACAAAACAAACGTCGGAACAGAGGGTCGTACTCCCCTTCTTCTACGAGTCTATAAAAAGTGTCAATTTTAGACACTGAATCTTTTAATATGGGTTAAAATAATTTATAAAGACTATTTTAGTCCTCATAAAAAAACTCTGGGGACTAATTTTACATTTTTATAGAATTTAAAACTAAAATGACTCAATATAAATAGTCAGAGAACAATTTTTGAAGTTTTGCTCATATGAAAGAAGAGGAAATTAGAGCACCGACGTGAGGAATATCGAAGCAGCAGACGCTAGGGTTCACCATGAGGCGAAACCTTAGCAAAGCGGAGAAGGGTGTGAGCGGAGACGATGACACACTTCTCCGCTTTGCTAAGGTTTCGCCTCATGGTGAACCCTAGCGTCTGCTGCTTCGATATTCCTCACGTCGGCGCTCCAATCGATATTCCTCACGTCGGTGCTCTAATTTCCTCTTCTTCACCTTCGTCGTCAGCTTCTCTCGTCTTCTGCTTTGCTGCTGAGGGCGCCCGACTTCAGCTTGGCGTTGTCTGCTCACTCGCTTCGTCTGCTCCACAGCTCACGTCGTCTACTCGAGTTGTTTTTGCAGGGGTTATCGTTCTCTTCTGCAATTTGTCGGCTTTGCAGGAAAGGGCGTCGTTCTGCTTGAGCTGACCGTTTGGTACCCGACAGACCATCTTGTCTCCTGCTCGACAGGCCATCTTATCAGAGGAGATGGCATCCACTATCTGTTCCTATGCCATTGCAGTTGACGGCGGCCTCTCTATTCCTACTCGTGCTCCTCTTTCAGATTCGGAGACTGATTTTCATATAGGTAAAGCTTGCAATGTTTCACAATCATTCCACGAAGCTCTTGAAGGTGGTGGAGATCATACATTTATTAAAATCTGGGAGAAAAAATGGGAAGCCAGCTCTTATTCTCACAGAGGTTAGAACCAGTACTCTCGCATCTACTCGATATTTTGCTCTAGTGGAAATTTTTCTTTATGGTCACCCAAAACTTGAGATCATCTGAAAAGATTTTGAGGCTATGAAGTTGTTGGGCAGTTGGAATATTGGTTTACTTGACGGTCGACACATACTGATTCATTTATCTCACGATGTCGATTACACGCATTTTTTCTCAAAAAGTTATCAAAATCGACAATCATTATATGAAAATTCTGAAATGAACTGTTGGTTTTTATCCAAAAGCGGAGTCCCCTATCATTCCAGTTTGGATTTTTTCTCGAAAAGTTATCAAAATCGACAATCATTATATGAAAATTCTGAAATGAACTGTTGGTTTTTATCCAAAAGCGGAGTCCCCTATCATTCCAGTTTGGATAAAGTTTCTGGGGTTAAAATTACATCTGTTCAACTTAGAAATTCTCTACTTCTTAGCAACTGCTTACGATAAGTCTCTCAAGGTTGATAGTCCTACGCTTGCTGTCACCAGACCCTCAGTGGCTTAAGTGTTAGTTGAGAGGGATATCACTCAACCACCTCCGGATGAGATATGGATTGAAACCACTCACAACGGCTATTGGCAAAAAATTGAAATAAAACTACACCCTTTTTATCGCTCTCATTGCAGTATGTTTGGCCACAGCTCTACTATTTGTTATCGCTTGCATACTCATCTAAGGTCGAATATCGTTAAAGATCAGCCACCTACCATCCCTGTTGAGAAGATGCAACATGATCCACTTTCCAACACTGCAATTCCTGATGAATAACACCATGCTACATCTACATATCCAGTTGTGCTTATACCACACATCGTTATTGAAGAAGGGTCACTTACATGCCAAGACACATGAGAGTGTTCCTTTGATCTAATAACAGATCAGTCGATACAACATGTATTTGCTTCTAATGTTCAACAACCTACAAATCAGCAGCACAACTTAGACCAAGATCAAGAGAGCCAATCTTCAGAAGAGGAATGAAAGGTCTTAGGTCTATACTAGGAGGAAGAAGAAAAATGGAGGTCCACTCCAAATCGAAAATATATTGAATGATACATTAGTTACTACTGCCAATGGTAATCATCTTACTAGTTTATTAGTTTGCTCCTTTCCTAGAACTAGAGGCAGAGGCAAGACCAAATTTGGTCGCTCTCTCGCCACCTGATACTATGTATTTCAAAACTGTTAGGCTTTGTCTTCAAGTCACTAATGTACTTTTCTGTATTTTCTAGTTTTAGAACCATTTATGATTTTTGTGTGGGCAGGGACAAAAAAAGAAATGTTTAATGATAAAATAAGCAAAGAAGCAAACCTGTTTAACATCTCATAATGCAGTTCAAAAAATGGAACTCGTGTAAGCAAGCAATAACAACGTGGTGCAGCTACCAAAAAACGGGTTGGCTTGCAAGAAGTGGCAACTGGTGAAACAGCGCCTAAAATACCTGGTGCCCTCTGAACAATCTCCTGAACATGTAAGCATACACCATACAATGTTGAATTATCCGAAACCTGGTTAAACATGAGAAATTTTTAGTACAGATGTCATAAATAATCATAATCTGATTACCACAGAAACTTCTAACAAATCCAAACACTTCTTAATGATCAAGTGATGGATGTTAAAATCTGTGATGGAAGCATCAACAATCAAAATTCTGGTAACAGATATTTATCTACAAACATAAACTTCAAAAATAAACAAAATGCATGATTTAATCTGCAATAATAAAAAAAAGGCAGTTAACAGACACAGTTAGGCAGATCAAAAATCTAATTAGATAATAGAATGATGAGATAATAAAAAAACATTGCAAACCATACCCTTAGTCCAAGGAGCAGTAAAAAATAAATATGTGAATTACTTAGTAGCTTACAACCTGAGGAAAATGATACTAGGAGAGCCACTCATGCTTTAAAAGACATAAGAACGATACTACAGCCATAGAAGCATAAGAACTGCAAGCATCAATCTTAAAACTAATAAATAATCATTTACTAAGCAAGAAAAGCTCTTGAACCAGAAATTCACATCGCATACACAAGCTAGAAAAAAGGAAAAATTATATTAAAAGGAAGTAAGATACAACAACAACAAACATTTATCCCACTAAATGGGGTCGGCTACATGAATCATTTTTCTCCATTGTGTCCTATTGAGTGGTTTATTTTCATTTAATTTTAATAAATTAAGATCATTTTTATGTAATATGCACAAGTCTTTCTCGGTCTACCGTTGCCTTTCTTAACATAAGTCGAATCTAAAACCTCTATTATCCTAATCGGATCATCAAATGGTCGGTGTTTAATTTAATCAAACCATCTAAAACGACTCTCTTTAATTTTGTCTGCCACTGGAGCAACACCAGCCCTATCACGGATATATTCAGTACGCAATTTGTCTCTAAGTGTAAAGCCACTAAGTGTAAAGCCACTCATCCAAAGCCACTCATCCACCTCAGCATTCTAATCTCGACAACACTTAACTTAGTTTTAGGCTTCTCTTTTAAAGGCCAACATTCAGCACCATAGAGCAATGCATGTCTCACCACTTTCTTATAAAATTTTCCTTCTAGTCTAAACAATAATTTTCAATCACACAATAGGCCCGAAGCATTCCTCCACTTCAAACAACCAATTTGAATTCTACTAAAAACATCTTCATCTATATCACCATCACTTTGAACAATAGACCCGAGATATCTAAAGCGTTCACACCTTTTGATAATTTGATCACCCATAGTTACAACTCTGTCACTAAAGCTACTACTACTAAAATTACATTTCATATATTCAGTTTTAGTTCTACACAAACGAAGGACTTAGACTCCAATTTAGACCTCCATAATTCAAGTTTTTCCTGAGTTTTTTCTCTAGTCTTATCCACAAAAATGATATCATCAACAAAAAACATACACCAAGTTACATCCTTCTGTAAATATCCAGTAAGAGCATCCATAACTAAGGCAAAAAGATATGGGCTTAAACTCGATCCCTAATGTAATCCAATCGAAATAAGAAAATATTTGATCAATTCTCCTTCTGTTTGAATACAAGTTACAGCTCTAGTATACATATCTTTAATGACCTGAATATAATTCATAGCAACACCTTTCTTCTCTAGAACTCTCTAAAGGATATCTCTATGAACCTTATCATAAGTTTTTTCTAAATCAATAAAAATCATATGTAGATCCTTCTTATTCTCTGTGAACTTATCCATCAAACCTCTCAATAAATGTATAGCTATCATAGAAGACCTGCCTGACATAAATTCAAATTGATTATGAGAAATCTTTGTAATATGTATTAACCTATGTTCAATTACTCTCTCCTATAATTTTAACGTATGACACATCAACTTAATTCCTCTATAATTTGCACACTCTTGTGCATTCCCTTTATTCTTAAAAATAGGGACCAAAATGGACCAAAATAGGACCAAAATACTCTTCCTCCACTCCTGAGACATCATTTTATTTTTTAAAATAATATTAAAGAGTCAGTAAGCCATGAAATTCTCAAATCTCCTATATAATTCCACACTTCAATTGGGATACCATCAGGTCCTACAGACTTTCCACCCTTGATTTTCTTTAAAGTCTCATCAACTTTTTTTTAACTAATGTAACAGTTTAAAATGAAACATTTTATTATTATTAATGATATGAAGATCACTCAGGTCGATTGTATTTTCAAAAACTTCATTAAAAAGTTTATCAAAATAACTCACTCACCTATGTTGAATATCTTTTTTCTAAGAAAATTACTTTTTTTATTTTCATCTTTAATAAACTTTACTTGAGTTAAACATTTTCTTTTCTTTTCTCTTCATTTGACTAGTTTATACATATATTTTTCACCTTCTTTAGTTTCTAACTTATTATAAATATCACAAAAAACAGAATTTTTAGAATCACATATTCTTTTTTTAGACTCCTTATAGGTCATTTTATATTTTTTCCAGTTCTCTAAGCATTTACATCTAAACAAATTTTATAATATTTTATCTTTTCTTGCACATTGTTATCCCACCACCAACTATTTTTATTTATAGAAATTTTTCTTTCGATTCTCCAAGTATATTTTTTGTCACTTGTTTAATAGTGTTTATTATTTTATCACATATAGAATTTGCTTCTCATGAACATCTCAAATCTTGAAATCTTGAATTTTACTCGTAAAAATAATTTTATTTGTCTTTTAGAATCCTTCATCTAATTCTAAAACAATAATTCCTAATATTCTTTATTTTACAACTCTTCATCTTAAAATCTAGAACTAATAACCAATTTTGAGTACTTAAATCTTCACTTGGAATGACCTTAAAATCTTTACATTCTCGACGATCACTTCTTCTCATAAAAAATGATCATATTGTGTTTTATTGGATCTAGTCTTATAAATAATAATATGTTCATCTCTTTCCTTGAATAAAGAAATAGTAATAACAAAATCATAATTAAAGCAAAATCTAATATGGCAATACCTTCTTCATTAGTCACTCCAAAACCATAACCACTATAAATATTTCTAAAATCTTCTACAACTCTACCGACATGTCCATTTAAATCTCCTCCAATAAAATTTTTTTCTTCAAGAAGTATAATTTGTATTAAGTATTCTAGGTCATTCTATAATTTTTTCTTCAGAGCTTATATATAAACCTACTTGAGGAGCATAAGCACTCATACAACAACAACAACAACAACAACAAAGCCTTAATCCCACTACGTGGGGCAGCAACATGAATCTTTTTTTTCTGCATTGCGTTCTATTTAAAATCAACAATAATATTAAGAATTTTAGAATCAATAATAATATTAAGGGTTATAACTTTATCTCCAATTCTAGTAATTTTTACAACATTATCTTTCAAACTCTCGTCCATATTTACACTTACACCATTTCCAGTGTGACTCTTGCCTGAATACTAAAGCTTAAAACCTAAGTTATCAATCTCTTTAACCTTTTCTTCAACCAATTTAGTTTTTGAATACATAAAATATTTATCTTTCTATGAATCATAATATCAAGTAATTTCATTAATTTACCTGTGAAAGTGCCTATAATATCATTTTTTTTATACGTAATTTTTACTACATATGTATGTTTGATAAAAATTTTGATATGATATGGCCTAATAGGAGTTCTTTTGGTTTGTTAAGTTAGCATCCATATCACAACAAATAATAATTATAAAATTTTACCTGATAAACAAAAAAGTGATGTATGTCTGGTGGAACTTGCACAACCTTTTGCACGGTTGAGAAGGCACAGGAAGCGCACATTTTAAATTAAGCGTAACCAAAACAAATGAAAATTTAAAAATGAAGATGATGCTTAATGTAACAAGAAGAGTTTATGAATCTAAAACAACAATCAATAATCTATGTTCAAAAAGGTGCAAATGATCTGCAAATTTTCGGACCGGAGTAAGCTTTCAAAGATTATGGAACTAAAGACCAACAGAAATGCCTGATATAGAAAATTCCAACTTTCCCAACAGCATCTAGTCATTGGAAGCAACAGTGAAAAATAAAAAAATTAAAAAAAAATATTTACATACATACCCCTAAATTCTTATTCACTTCCATATCTAATGCCTACAGTTCATTTTTTACATGCACCACCTAACATATGCGTGAAAGGGTGTATTTCACTAATTAAAAGTTAAAATGTTAGTATTTTTTATGTGATACGAAAGATTTGTGCGGTATAAATGTAAAAAAGTGTAGTTTAGGTTTTAGATAAGTAAATACATAAGAATTGGGGGGTATACATGTAAATTCCCCTAAAAGAGATGAACCTTGCAAATAAATTTAATGTACTAAAAAACAGACCAAGTAGCGTGAATTCATGCTAGATACATTATTTGGGAGCATGTCCAGCTCAATTATGTACTGGTTATGATAATTAAAATAATTTATGTAATGATGTTAATATCTGATCCCAAAAAATTCATAAAGGCTTCATTTTAAAAATTCCGTCCCAAAATGAAGTAATTGTCGGGATTGAAATGTTGATTGAAAGATAAAATTCAGGTGCTTACATAAGAACACATAACAAAGATCAA
>NW_018164606.1:427637-447637 GCF_001263595.1 Phalaenopsis equestris | reverse complement strand
TATGTCACCCTTGGAAAAGCAACCAGTAACAGAAGGTCTTATGATCCGTAATGGATCATTTCCTAACTCTAAATATTTGAGAAACTCAAGGAAACAACCAACACAATGCCAATCAACTTCAAATTCAATCTAATCAATGTTGATATATCTCAAATTCAACTTGGTGAATGTCACTATACCCCAAATTCAAGTTAACTAGTGTTAAACAACTTCCAGCTCAATCAGGTCAACTATGGTAAGTCCACTCGACCCAATCGACTTTGGCCATGCCAATTCATCCCAACCAACTGTGGCCAATCCTAAGTTTGATTCATGTTGATCAAACCTCAACTCAACCGATCATTGCCAATCAACCTTATTTGATCTTGGTCAAAAAGAAGACCCCAATCAACTCCGATCATATGCTAACCAATTTGGTGTTGACTTTGTCACCATCAGACATGCCTCAAACACCTTGATTTGTGTACGCATAATATGGCCTGCATCAATCTCAAATGCGGCCATACCAAAAAGTCAGCATGGATACCAAAAACCACCCATATAGCGATTCAAACACCATTAAATAAAATCAAGCTCCAAATGATGATTGGGCCACTTGTAACTAGGCTCCTTCACATGCCAAAGGGAGTTTTTCAAGTCAGCAATGCAACAGCGCAGTATGGAGCTAGTCTAATGAGGGGATAACTAGCATTAACCCGAACAAAATCAATTCCCAAATATAATTTTCTTTATATTCATGTGGAAGATTAGAAAATGGTTAATGACAGAAACTTCTAAAGACATTCAAAAAGTGAGTCAAGGATAGAGCAACGGAGCCTAGCTCAATTCTCACCCTGTAGGTGACTTGGATCAAGGATGCTTATTTTCTACCTCATCTAGGTAATTGGGAAGATTATGAACTCAAATACAGTCATTTTACCTTCTTTTCCTCCCTCATATAACTTATTTTGTCTTGCTTGGTTGTATCCTATAAAATATCAAATCATCTCGAGATCTAAGTTCGGCTATGGTTTCAAGCCTTTCATAGCATGGTAGTAACCACATAACACAGTATCCTGACCTTGATTCCAGCAAGGAGTTCATTAGATATCCAACAAATCTGTAGATCCCTGGTTCAAACCAATCATATGCAACTTCCATGACATATTGGAAAGGCTCAAATCAACATGACCTCAAAGATGCCAAAAGCCCATAAGAAGTCACACATTTATCATGGTGTAATAGTGGAGTCCTGAATAAAACCTACATGCCCCACACTTCACACATGCTTCACCGCAATGCCCATGATTTGTTCATTAACTATAACACCCAATTTTTTATAATGTTATAGCACTATAGATTAGAAGAGTCATATCGAGCCAAGGAGCCGTATCCAGAGAAGTCGTATCGAGCAAAAGGACCTTTTAAGAAGAAGCAAAAAAGATCGAGAGAGACAACTGAAGGATCTCGGGCGTACATATGTGTGTGATATTCGAATGGCCTGAGAGAGAAGACGAGGACAAGTGAGCGAAACGAAGTCGCAAGAGCACTCTTATCCTAAATATCAAGCGAAGTTGAAAACCGCGATCTCCATCGACAAAGGCAATGTGCTCATCAGAGAAGAGATCAAACATACTTTGTGTTCAAAACGAACGCATGAGATGCTAGAAAGATGACACCGAGGAAGGAGCATGTCCAAGAGACATGAGCAGGAGCAACTTGCTGACTAACATATCTCAAAAAATAAATTGACTAATACATTTATATTGATTTATAGTATCTCTGAATAACATGCATACCGTTCTCTTTTTACAATGTTACTATGGTTTAGAAATTAGAGTATTCACTAGTTATGGTTAGTTTGTTATTAATTTAAACTAATATTTCATGTTTAATTAATTGATTAAGTGATGAACGATAGAATAAAAAATATTTATAGCTGACACGAACAACTAGAAATGAGATAAATTTAAATTTATTGTTTTAATTTACTTTTATTAGTAGCTCTTTTTATAGAAAATGAATATATATAATTTTCATATCCACCGTCCAACCATCTATACCCACTTTGGTTAACTCCAAACCCTGATTCAAGTCGTAACATTATCCACATTCAAATGCAAGTCCATGAATCCATCACTCAGTATATGATAGTAAGAGGCATGATAGTCGTAATATTATCCCACATATAATCTCATATTATTCTGTCCCCCCCCCCCCCCCCCCCGAGCCCACATAATTCTCTATGGGATTCACACGATGCACAATTATGATATCAAGGATTTGAGTCCACGACCTATGCTATAGCACCAAATTGATATAGAATCACTTAGCACACTAACTTTTAAAAAAGACTAGACTAATGAAGAAGACTCAACTTCAGTTTTATAGGATTCCAAGCTATGGAAGGTGCAAAATCAAGTTGAATTAGCCTGCTTAGGATTTAAATATAATCAGAAAAGCATAACAGAAAAAAAAGAAGAATGATACTTCATTATGGCTTCAATAAGAAAAACAAAACACCAGCATCACCAACTAAAGTTGAATGCCTCTAATTTTTAGTCCCACCATGTATAAAATTGACTTTCATAGCAAAAACCCACCTAGGATAATAAAACAGCAAACCAGTCAAATGCTCTTGAATATTGAAAAATTAAAAACAAAATATTTTCAAACATAAGAACCAATTTAGAATGGCAAATTATTGAATCTTAAAAGTGGAAAAATAGAAATGAAAATTGAGCAAAAAGGAAATCAGCCTAAACTTTTTCAAAATCATGCAAAAGAAATTGGGCAAAAGAGATTTGGCCACGATAGGCTTACACCATTCTAAAAATATTTTTAAATCAGACCAGTTGATTAGAAATGCTGATGCAAAGGGAACTCAAAAGGAATGAAATAATCCAAAGAGTACAGAACTCTATTAGCTTGATGTTTTTTCAACCTTGATAAGACTCGTCTTTCAAAACTCCATCAACAAAATATAGCATACAAAATTGGAAGGAAAAAAATAAAGTATTTCAAATGTAAATGTTGATTCACCTGTCCAAACACTAGCTCATTAAGATCACTCATTGAAGGTGTTCTCTCCACCAGACGAGCCTGCATTATGTATGTCACCAAAGAGTTGTTATCTCAATAAAAAAATTAAATGTAATGAAATAGTTACACGAAAGTAAGTATTGCTCCTACAATAATATTTATGTAGATTATTGCAGCTTATTATACTTTGGAAAGCTGAAGATAAACCACTCATCAGCAAATACCAAAAGGCAGAAGAACGATCACATAAACATGTGCGTGTGTGCAGTAACGAATATCGTTTTAAAGCATTAAAAAAAGTGACAAGAAAAACAATAGATTGAATATTTACTTGAAGAGATGCATCAATTGGAAATATTTAACACTATTATAGAAGGCCATAGACTAATTTCATGATAAAAATTTTCAAAAGTATAAACTACAGTGTAAAAAAAACAACAAACCTTGACACCTTCAGGAAAACAGAAGTCCGGTATATCACTTTCCCTCATTGCAACTCTCTTCACAGGAGGATACTTGAAAAGAACCTGCACAATAAACAGATCAAAATAGCCTTATATGAAACATCGCTAAACATATGAAGAGTAGATTTTCACATCAAATACTATATTACAGTCAAGCAATTTGCTCATAGTGATTCGCAGCTTTCTGTCAGTATTAAATATGATTGGAGCGACTAGCCTCATCCTAAGGAAGAATTGTACAATGTAATTTCATAAAAAAGTGTAGGTTCCCCAAGGGGAAGGACCCAACTTTCATAGATTAATCAAATACCCTAAGGCAGCTAATTAGGCAAACCAAACATATTACTGCCCAGTCGAAAAGATTTGAATTATGGGAGTCATGATGATGACAGTGACAACTAAAGTTGGAAACACCAATGTTGAAGAGTATTATGGAAAGTTATAATTTTAACCTTGAATAATAAAAAACTTGTATATCAGGAAATTTGATATAAGGCATCCTAATTAGAAGAGATCAAATTACAAGATAATTTCTATATTAAAGTTGTTCCTAATCTCGAGAATTGGGAGTGTGTATAAATACGTAATACATGTTTTCAATTGTGAATAAGAAAAAGAGGAAGTTTTCATCAAAATAGTATTATGTGGGTTTCTTCCGCAAACGAACGGGCACAGGATACCCCGCAATCATGTGACGGCAGGCGGTACCCGAGTCATGCAAGTGCGGCAGGGCCAAACACAATACTCTTCTTTTATTTTTCTTTCTAATTTCTAACAAGTTTCCTCTTTTCCTTCCTTCGTTTCTTGTCATTTCCTATATATGTGTTGTATTAGAGTTTAGAGAGAAAGTTTTTATGTGATTTATATCGGGAAAGCTGACAACGTCTCCTCTTCCCTTCAAGAGCTGTATCATAGGTTTCGGGTGGTGCTCCGGCTATATTTAATCTCCTGGTGGTGATTATCTTCACTATCCTTTTCCAAATCCTCCCCACATCACTCCCGGCCGCTCTCCATTATTGCATCTGCACAAGAACAGCAGTCATTGTTGTTTTTCACTGCAGTTTTCCAATTCCAACCACCAGCCCTCATTGCCTCCACCCCAGACAGCCATCAGTCCCCTACATTCCCCATTGCTATCACCGATATTTCCTCTTGCTGCAGTCGCCCGGAAACAGCCATTCTCAGCTATTTTCTGCTCTTCCAGCTGCCCACCCATCTGTTTCTCTCATTCCAACTTGTTGCCATTGTTGCAACTCCTCTCCTTCGCTGCAACCGTCATCCTCCCCTGCTGCTGCAACCCAGGACAGTCCTTTCCAGCCATTTCTCAGCTGTCCAGCTCCCTCTTTCTTGTTATCACCGCCCAGGACAGCAACCGCACTTGTTGTTCCTGTAGCTTCGCACCTCCCCCTTGTGGTTACAAACACACCTTTGTTGCCGCCACATCTTCCAGCCATTCACCCACTCTTTGCTACCTCTCCGGAGTACCAAACCATTGTCGATCACCCCACTTTGAGATCCAACTTAGTTTGAGTTTTGTTGTGTCCTGTTGGTTGCAATTTCTGCTTCTGAGACTGTATTTCCCTATTTTGAATTCAACAATAATATCTTTCTTTTCCGTTGTTGTTTGGGTAAACTTTGGCTTCATGTTATTAGAGAATTGTTGAATAGTTTGTCTTCGTCGGTCTTTTTCGATGTTAGCTTTCTTCTTTAGTTTCATTTAGGTTGTCTAGATCGCTAGACTTTGATATACACTGCTTAGCGTGGGAGGTGTATTTGGCTTCATCCGCATCAACCTGCACTTCGTCCTTGTCTTTGTCTTCTGTCGTCACCCAACGCCCATCTGCATTGCTCTACGTCGAGGGTATTTGGGCATTGATGAACATTCTGCACTTTGTGTTCATCTTCATCTTCTATTGCCACCCAGCACCCGTCAGCATTGCTCTGCGTTGAGGTAATTATGGCATTGACGAAGCCCTAACATGGTCTGAGCCAATCTATCAACTTCAATATGAGTCACCTGCTTAGTTTGATTTGGTCGGCTACTACTTTCCGCTACTCGCTCGGTTTCTTTTTCTCAGTCAATTTAGTTTTATTTTTATTTTTTCTCTCGGCAGTTGTTGGAGTGTTCATCCTCGAGTTATTTATCTCCCACTGTTTTGAATGCAACTTCGGCTCATCCTTCAGCACTGAATGGCATCATTTATGGATGGAGAGCAAGAAAATCTTGTGACACGTTTGGTTTCATCAGTGGCTACGATTACAGATGAAAAGTTAAATAGTATCAATCATTTTTACCATAACAAAACAGGGACAATCATCTAAGTATCTCTCAAGAGAGTCACCTCAATGATAATCCAGCAGTTAAAGTCGGATCCAGATTATTTTGAGTGGATGAGGGTTGATTCCCAACTTTTGATACAGATATGGGACTCCATCGAACCAGATCAATTTGTTCATATCATTCATTGTGACTGTTAAAAATGAGCTTTTGGAATTGGCATTTGTGTTTTCTAAAAGAAAAAATATTTCTCAAATTTTTTATATATGTTAGATTGAGCTTAGCAACAGGATCAATCGCCGAATCCTTATCGTATGCACTTTAAACGTATTTATGAAGAATTAAAAGTCTTATTTCCCTCCGAGATTTAATGTCGGATTCAACAATATCAAAGATAACAAATGGCTATTATGAATTTTCTAGTTTGCCTCAACTCTTAGTATGAAAGTATAAAATCACATAACTTATATAATCCTAGATGTACTACTCAGATGGAAGTCTGCACAAGAGTACTACGTACCATTCCGAGTCCCCATACCTCATCCGTACAATAACCTAGTGCTCTTGTTAGTCACTAAAATATTGACATCAGTAAACCTCAGTATCAGGAAACTAACAAAAATGAAACTCCAAATTCTGGAAATCAAGAGTCGAAGGTAGTGTACTATCATTATCATGGACTTGGTCATACGAAGATAACATATCAGAAGTTACAACAATAGAACTAGAAGGGTTATAAATCACAGTCAGCTCACATGATCACTATTAATGAGATCTCTCAGAGTTAGACTCTCTCGATCTCTGCATATGAATATGCTGAGTTCATCAAATATCAAGAAGCATCGAAGAAATTCCCTCTATCACTGCTTTTGTTGGTCAGGTAACAATGATACTTGTCATATTTCCTCTTTCACACAACAGGTCATTGATTATGGTGCTACAAATCACATGACAGGTAATCTGAAACTATTATCTATCTTTCATAAGCATATTTCTTCCGTCACTTTAGCAAATGGATCTACCTCTGATATTATTGGTTCTAACACCATCAATATTACACCCACATTACATCTAGCTTTTATTCTTTGTTTACCTTAATTTGTTTTCAATCTTGTTTCTATTAGCAAAATTCTGCATGCTCTAATTGTTGTATCTTCTTCTTTCCCCACTAATTGTTTGTTTTATAGTCTTATGACGAAGAGAATTATCAATAAAGAATGAAATTCAGGGTACTATACATTTTGGATAACGAGGCACCTTCACCTGTAGCCTGTTCCAACACCTTATATTTGTTTAAGATTCATTGTCGAATAGAACATCCATCCCTATGAATGCTAAAAAAGATGTAACCCCGGTTTCAATAATTATCATCTTTAGATTGTAAGCCGTGTCAATTTGCTAAACACCATCATTTGTATTTTATTCTCATAGTTAATAAACGAGTAAATCATAATTTTGAGTTGGTTCATTTCATTGTATGGGAATATTGTCATATTTTATTAAATGGATTTTGATATTTTGTTTCTTTTGTGAATGATTGTCTCATATAACTTGACTTAACTTAATCAAACCTCATACAGAGTTACCGCCATATTTTCAATCTTTTTTGTGATGAAACTAAAACTCAATTCAATGTTTCGGATAAGATTTTAAGAAGTGACAATGTCAAAGAATATTTTTCTGCAGTCTAAACTTTCAGACATATAAGACACAAAACGGGATGTTTCATCAGTCATCATGTATTGATACTTCAACCCAAAATAAAATAACTGCAAGGAAACATATACATTTTTTGAGACAGTTAGACATATTTTGTTTCAAATAAATGTGTCTAAACAATTATGGGTTTATGCAGTTTCTAGTGTATGTTTTTTTATCAATAAAACGCCTCCTATTGTTTCACGAACCAGACATATCAAGTTTTATTTACAACTAAGTCTCTCTTTCTTATTGAATTGTGCATATTTGGGTGTACTTGTTTTGTTCATGATACTCATCCATAAGTGTCTAAAATGGATCCAAAGTCATTAAGGTGAGTCTTTCTAGGATATTGTCATTTGGAAAAGGGTATTGGTTTGTGTTCAAAATGGATCGTGAATAACATATTCATGTTTGGCTAGAATTGAATTAATTTTTTCATTTGTGTCTCATGTTCAGCTCGAATTCAGCTCGAAAGATTTTTTTTAAGTAATAAATGTTAGCATTTTCTTAGCTACAATATAAAGGTTATAATAAGTATTACTTATTTAATTATTTAATTCCTTTGAGCCAAAATAAGACAAACAAGATCAAGCAAATGTTTGTTCAAGTTCAACTCTTTTCTCTTTATAAATCAAGCTCAAAATAATTATTTGCGTTCAGCCAACTTGCTTAACGACTGAATCAAGCACAAGCTACTTGGCGAGACGAACACAAATAATGAGCTTTTTTAACAGTCCTAACTATACAGTTGACAGCCACATCCACTTCATAGACAATGTATTCAATATACATTACTGCCAAGGTGATGTAGTGAATTCGCATAATAGCTTTTTCTTAAAGTTGATCTGTTTGTTTGTGGAATGTCCGAATGCCAAAGTTTCCAAACACATTCATATTTCTAGCTTTGGTTGCAAGAATTAATCCAATAAGGCGGACAACTTAAGATTGTGCTGGATAACCTTCGCTGGGCATTTTTTAATGTTGTTCATATCGTTAAACATAAAGGCAATCTATTTTAATATGCTTACAGAGAGGTCATTAAGTTACTTAATTTGTTATTTTCTCTTAGTGCATGAAAACTTTTAATTAATAAATTGACATCTTCTGCCATGGGTCTCTGAAGTTTCTAACTTGAAGCTCCATTGATACACCCTCAAATTTCTTTAATAAAATTGAAAAGTAGACCAAAAAAGGAAAAAAAATAATTTTTAGCCAGCTTAGAGCAACATTATTCTCACGGGCAATTAACCACCCTGAAATGTTATATTTTCATTAACAACATAGTGAATTTACCATGCAGCCTCTTAATAACTTTTTAATCAAATACTTAATTAAGAGAATAAAAACATTAACAAGGAAGTTAACTTAATTCATAATGAAATGATTGTCTATACTCAAAAAAGAGGTTGGTTCGGTCTCTATTGGTCATAAAGAAGGATAAATAGTGAGGACATCCAAAAGTACCATACATATGGTGATAATTGCTAAATATTTATGTGATAAAAAATCAATGCAGACTAGAGAACTCATTTAAACATTGTCAAAAAATTGTGTCCCATCGCCTCACCTTTTTTAACAATAAATAAACTAACCTGAGGTTCAAGAGCAGGGATTTGTCCATTGTACTGAAGCTTCCTAAGATCTAAAACATCAGACTTTGCTGCTTCAGATTCCCAGGCCTTTCTTTTAGAGAACGCACGCTCAAGAACTTCAACATTTGCATGTGAGTGGAGCCCCACAATAAAGAATTGTTCAAAAAGTGAGGTTGGCTCCCAATGTTGCTTAATATCCTGCACATTAACAGCTCAGTTAGCCATTAAAAAAAATGGGGCATATGCATACCGCCCAACCCCTACGTATTTACATATCTAACACCAAAACTTTACTTTTTATATTAACTTTTAAAAATTGAAATGTACCTTTTCATGCATAGGTAAGATGGGTTGTATGTAAAATTTGAAGTTTAGATGTTACAAATGTAAATAGATAGGAACAGAGCAGTATGCATGTAAATCTTCCAAAAACAACTTGAGGGGAAATATAGAAGTCATTATTCAAACAAAGCACAATGGCAATCTTGCCAATAATTCATTTGAAACAAACATATGGATATGGTTGTTGGAGATTGAATTACTGGGAGTAATAAAATTCCTGTGAAAAGTTATCACAGACCATTTGCCAAAATTCTCTATATCAAACCATAATAACTAAATGTTCATATGCGTTTAAGCATATCAAATATATCAAAAGTATTATCATGAACTACTGAAATAGCAATCTAAAAAACGAATTTCTCTCTACCAAGATTGAAAATTTCTTCTAAATGGTAGAGACCAAGGCTTGGAAATTAGGTTAAGATATAGGCCAAATCAAGCTATTTACTTTGCTTAGCAGAGGCTGCAATCAGGAAACCATTTTCAGATAAGACTGGGGCTTCATCAATGTTTAAATCAATGAATCTAAAGAACAAATTCTGAGTTCCACAAACAATATCAAAAAGATTTCAAACCAATAATTTCCAGATTATCAAAAAAGCATCAATACTTCACACCCCATTGTAAAATCATACTCTTCTTCTAAATTCCATATTCAATTCACCAAATCACCGTGTTCATAGCATTTTCCTCTCCAAGGAATTGGCACTTAATTCTCATTTCAACAATGCCATCAACTCCCAAGGCATCCATTCCGGTACAAAAAGCAAAACAGCAAAAAAGTAGACAACCTTACCCGATTTTTCGATTGCGTTCGGTACCAAAGCCTCTTCTGTTTCGCCATAATCTCCAGATTCAGCGTCGCCATCAAACTTTGCTCCCTATTCCCGGCAGACACGGCGCCCCCGGCTGGCCCCCATCGCCATACCCGCTGCATCTGTCGCTTCCATTGCTGGAGGCTACCGCTCGGAAAATGCCCTACTTGCCCCCCGCTCGCAAGCGGAGACGAACAACGTGACGTCGTCGCTGATGACGTTGCGTCCAACACCGCAGCAGAACCACCCATGTCATCCGACGAACCCCCGGGCGTCCCAACCCCTTCCAACCCGTTCTCCGGCGAAGCAGACGTTGACGTCGGCGACTCCTGCCCCTCGTCGGGGTTATCCGGCGAAGCTGCTCCTGTCATTCTAAACTCTTCAACTCCCATCCAGGCACTGCATGCAGAGTATTCAAGCAGAAGTGTAAAGAACAATGATATGCAATCCTCCGACCCTATAAACGCGGAAGAAAATCAAATTTTTTAAGAAAATCACTCCGAAGGAATCTCTCAATCCCCTTTTTCTGATTCGGTGAAATAAGCGAGGTGGGCAGATCGCCAGAGCCGGAAAGGGGAGGGGGTAACCAATCGGTGAGCAGGCGAGTCGAGATCGGACAATATAAACAATTTGCCGGTGAGCGAATCTTAAAGGCGAGCGCTGGGGAGTCGCGGCCACGCACGTGGCTTCGTGCGTCTTTTACCGGAAATTCTGGCGCAGGATGTTACCCTAGTAGTTATTTTCCCGCAAACGTAAGGACATTCGGGAAGTTTTGACTTGTTGACGAAACCATTACGCACCCGTCAAGCACGGTTTATAATTTATTAATCTCTTTTAATTATATTTTAATGTAAAATAAATATTTTATTAGAATCTTTAAAATATATTTAGAAGATGAAGTACATCAAAGAAGTTTGATTGGGTTTGATTTGGACTAGGTTGGGTCAACCAAAACTAGAGCCAACCTAATTATTGCATTTAATTAATTATCTTAGGAACAAAAATAAAGAAAAGAAAATACATTAAATGAAAAAAATAATTTTAAAAACTTACAAGTGAAGACCATGGAAACATAGAGGAAGGAGCGGGGAGAGGACTGGAGAATCACTAAAGAGAAGGGAGGAAATGGAGAGAAATGCTTGGACTGGGGGAAAGGGGTTATTTATAAATGTCTGGAGGAAAAAGTCAGCTGTCAGCTCACTGTGTGGTCACACCACAGAGGAACGGGATTGGCGTGTTCACGCCACTTTGTGACGTGGCCACACCCAAAAACTAGCCTTGGTGTAACCATCCCCAATGATGGCATGGTTACGCGCGGCCAAGGTATGGGCTTTAGGCTTTTCTTGATTAGTGCAAGCTCGGAAATTTACAAGCATGGAATATCATCCATGGAGGGACAAGTGAATGTTTTAGTCAAAAAGTGGTGTCCAAGTCGAGGAAATCCATGTCAAAGCATGGGTCCCACCCCACTAGAGAGAATTTAAACTTCATATTGTTGTGGTATATAGAAAAATAGAAGAACGAACTTTGACGAAGAGAAAAATTAGATCAAGAAAATTTGCACCTGGAAAAAAGTAACACAGCGTAACACAGATTTACGTGGTTCGGTAAATTGTCTACGTCCACGGAGTTGCAGAGAATTTTACTACTTGAGGAATTTACACTAGTCGATCGTCTCGACTTATAAGAGGGATCTCTCACTTCCTTGCTCTCTCTTCTTCTCTCCCTACACCGAGATACACCAAAGCAGATAAATTTACAAGAGAAATTAACTCAATGTATCTTATGTCACAAACCACCAAGAAGAAGCCAAGGGAGAATAATCTTCTTCTTCTTTTTCCTTCTACCGCAGAACTACTGTTTGCACTTCTCTTCCTCTATCCCGAGGAAGTCCGGAGAAGAACACAAAAAGACCGTGCTAAATCTAAAAGAGAGTCGTGTGATTCCTTCCTTCCTCTTTCTTCTTCTTCTTCTTTCTTCTTCCTTCTTCCTTCTTCCTTTGGCTGCAAGGAACTATTGCTTGCACTTCTCTTCCTCTATTCCGAGGAAGTCCAAAGAAGAACACGAAAAGGTCGTGCTAAATCCAAAAGAGAGTCGTGCGATATCTTTTTCTCGTTCGAACCACGTGCACCACCTGAAACTGATGTATGTTCACGACTTATAAAGAGCGAGGTGATGCTTCACTTCGCGAAACAAGGAAGGCGGGAACGGGTGTATGCGAGAACAGTTCGCGACAGCAGGGAGCGGGAATGGATCGCGATGTTTCGCGACAGAGGAGTTGGAGAGGGAGCGAGGTCGCAAATCGGGCTCCATCCTTAACTAGGGGTCTAAACGAGTCGAATACGAGTGAGCCCAAACTCAGCTCGTGTTCATCTCGTTTATATTTCAAGCTCAAAAAGTGTGTTCGTGTTCAGCTCGTTTGCTTAACGAGCCCAACACGAGCTGTTCACGAACAAAGAGTTATTTTGGCAACCCTAATCACGTAGCCATAATATGTTAAGGGTTGGAACAAATTTAAAGATTATTGTTTATATTAAAGCATCATTTGAATCTAATTTAATACTTTTTATTCTATTTTCTTGATTAATTCTTTTAATTGATTATAAATATTGTAGCCTTGTAGTGAATTATATTTTTTTTAAATACTACTCATCAATTATATATATATATATATATATATAATTGACGAGTAGTAATTCGAACCAAAACGAGACGAACACGAACGAACAATTTTTTGTTCGTGTTGTTCATGTTCGGCTCGTTAACAAAATTAACGAGCTAAACACAAGTTTCTTAACGAGTCGAACACGAGCTGTTCGCAAACAATTCTTAACAAATCTCTCACTTAAAGACCAATACACAGGCAGCAACATATTCTTCCTCAAACTGATATCCTTCACCTCTGTAACTCAAAGCCTCTATCTTCTCACCAGAAGACCAACTGAAGTTGTGCACAACTTCAGTTGGTCTTCTGGTGAGAAGATAGAGGCTTTGAGTTACAGAGGTGAAGGATATCAGTTTGAGGATGCACCTCCAAGCTATTTCCTGGGTTACTCTTGTCTCTGCTTACAACTTCCACTACATGGGCAATAACTTGTTGCTGAAAGCCACTTTTAGCAAGTCTAGTCTTGTACCTCTTACTGCCATCAAGCTAAGTCTTCACCTGGTACACCCACTTGTTGTGTAATATATTCTTTCATGGTGAAAGTTCTATTAGCTCCCACTTGCTCGAACTTTCATCTTGCAAGATTTTTTCATAGCTTTATGGTTCTCTACCATCTATCTGTAGAATAATAAGAATGGTGCCCCAGATCAACTCTCCTCTTCATTTCTATCATCAACAGAACTATGAACTGCCAACAATAGTGCATCATGTGTTTTTTTTAAATATCACATTTTGCGTTGTCATTCTCCATATTCTTGGGATTCCTGCAGTTCCTCATTATGTGGCCAACCTTGCCACAATTTCATCAGGTTGTCTGCTGACCAGACTTTGATTTTGATCACCCTCTGAAATCAACATTCAGTGTCAAACTTGACCCTGAGATCTCGCCAGAATCTTTCCTGCGCACCTCCTCAGTCAAAATCAAATCACGAATATCATCACATTTCAGTTTAGATTTACAGAACTGCTAACTGTCATTCTCATGGCTTCCTAACTATTTGACAATGAAGTCAACAAGATTAGGGGCACTTATCTCATCATCAAAATTAATTTCAACATACGACAATTGATTTGTGATGGTATTGAAATCATTCAGGTATTGAGCAACAGAAAAACCTTTCGCTATCTTCAAGTTGAATAATTTCTTCATCAAGTACACCTTATTTTTCGCTGATAGCTTTTCATACACACCTGATAAGGCTGTCATGAGGTCTACAATCGTTCTTTCTTTGACGACATTGTGTGCAACAGACCTCGATAGGGTCAATCCAATATCCCCTAGAACGTGTCGATCCAACAAATTCCATTCAGCCTCATCCATTCTATCAAGTTTTTTCTCCAATAAAAGAAGATGAAGTTTCTTCCCATAAAGTTAGTCATTTATCTGCATTCTCCAATAACCAAAATCTGTGGCATCAAATTTGCATCAAATTTCTCGATCCCTTCTCGATCCCTGAAACCCTCACTTCATCTGCAGTCATCATTCTTCCTCGGATCCAAACAAAACTCTGATACCAGTTGTTGTAGTATATAGAAAAATAGAAGAACAATCTTTGACGAAGCAAAAAAAAAGAACGAGAAAATCCGCATCAGAAACCAGTAACACAGTAGAACACACAAATTTATGTGGTTCGACAAATTGCCTACATCCATGGAGTTACACCATGGAGTTACAGAGGATTTAGAATTTTATTACTTGAGGAATTTACACCAATCGATCGTTTGGACTTACAAGAGGGATCTCTTACTTCCTTGCTCTCTCTTCTTCTCTCTCTACACCACTGAAGAAGATAAACTTACAAGAGAAATAAACCCAATTTTTCTTCTGTCACAAGCCATCTAGAAGAAGCCAAGAGAAAACAATCTTCTTCTTCTTCTTCTTCTTCCTTCTGCCGTAAGGAACTACTGCTTGCACTTCTCTTCCTCTATCCCGAGGAAGCCCGAAGAAGAACATACAAGAAGGTCATCCTAAATCTAAAAGAGAGTCGTGTGATTCCTTCCTTCCTCTTTCTTCTTTTTCTTCTTTCTTCTTCATTCTTCCGCAAGGAACTACTGCTTGCACTTCTCTTCCTCTATCCCGAGGAAGCCCAAAGAATAACACAAAAAGGTCGTGCTAAATCAAAAGGAGAGCCGTGCGATATCTTCTTCTCGTTCGAACCACGCGCACCACCCGGAATTGCTGCTTGTTCGTAGCTTATAATGAGCGAATGGATGCTTCGCTTTGCAAAACAGGGAAGGCGAAAACGAGCGTATGTGGGAACGAGAACGATTCGCAATGTTTCACAATAGAGGAGCGGGAGCGAGGTCGCGAATCAGGCTCCATCCTTAACACATATGAGATTCAAATTAGTAAATCTTCATGTTCACAACTCAATTTGCTTATATTTTGAGTTTGAAATTGGTTTGAGCTCATTTGAGGATAAAATCATACTTCTCATTCAAATTGTCGTAGTATAAACGAGCCTCAAAACAAAGTCTGATTTTGGTGTGGATTCACTCATTTGAAAATTTTCAAAGAACCAAACGCATTTGTAAAGTCTGTTTCACAAAACGATGCACAGTTGATTGAGAGTTGATGAAACTTATTTCATGTTATTCGTATGTTTATAATGAACCAGTTGTGGCTCATGGCATAAATTTCCAAGCACTACAATGATATGTAGAGAAAATGTTAATTTCATAGCATAAATATGATAATTTCATAATATTCCCTCATCGAATTGCTTTTTGGTCAAACTTTAGGATTTGATTGAAATTTGATTACATTTTAATTCTATTTTGAGTGTTTCATTTCAAGTTTATTTTAAATATTCAAGGTAAATGATAATTTGGCAAAAAGTGAGGTCAACAATATATTTGACATAGATAGACACCTCTAATTTTCCTCTCTCTAACTAATAAATAGGTGGTACATATTCTAATTTTCGTGTTGATTAAATGATGGAATGAATCTGAAAAATCTTAACAAACTGCATCTCGTATTCCCGACAGATATTTGTTCCTTGTTTCAGCTTCCTTAAGTCAATCATGAGCTTGGCTCGATCCACTTTAAGAAAATATTGCTCTACTCATGAAATAACTATGTCTGGTTCAAAAGTGTTATGACGGTGATTCTCCCACCAAGCATCAGCTCCTTGTGTCCATCTTACAGCCTTCAAAGCACTTTATTTCTTGAAGCCTGTTCTCGATATTATAAAGCCATTGCTAAGACTTGGTGCTCAATTAATCTCATTGAGTTTAACAGAATCAACACAATAATGACTAGGGGAGAAGAGACCCTCAGGTATAAGTACCACTTCTATAATAGCTCTCAGAACTCATGTTGTGCAAGTGGTGCAATATTTTTCTCTTTGGAGTTATTCTAAATAATTAAAATTTTCAAAAAATTAAAAGCTACTAAATAACTAACTAACAATAATAATATATCTCTTACCCATACTTAAGGAGGAAAAGGTGATGGAATGCAAAAAAATAGATGTTGAATACAAAATATAGATTGTAATATCACTCTTTCACACCCTCAGTCGGAAAAACAATATGCCATGACAACACGGTATGATGAAATTAAGTGAATCTATTTTGTGTTCTCAAAAGAAATATTATATGCAAGTAATAACAAAAATAAACAATAAAACATAAATTTTTATTCCATAAATAAGAGTCAAACTAAGATAATTGAAATAAATAATAAAAATTGATTAAAGCAAAACCGAAATGATAATAGGAAAACTATAATCTAAAACACAAAAGATGAAATACAATAACTAAAATCAATAGTAAAATACTAAAAAGTAATCTATAACTGAAAGATCTGCTCCTGTGGAGATAGTTCTATAAGTTCTTAAATAAAACTTGTTATATAAAAATATCAATAGATGAGTTTGACAAATCATATTCAATAAAAATAATTATTATTTATTAAAGCATAAACAACAAGTAAGTAGGGCACGCACTATGAACAATAAAAAGGTACAATTACAATAATATATAAAGTTCTATAGGTATAAGTGTGTAGTATAAATCAAAATAAATATATCCAATCTATTTAATTAAATAAGCAATTGCTAAAATCACCACTGTATGTCATAACCATCATTTATTTTAAGTTTAGTTTATGTTTATATAGATTTTATCAGGCACCTTAAAATCATACAGGCAAACACCAACCAAAGGAAACATAATATTTTCATGTAGAATCGTCACTATGTGGGCCCGTCGACCCAACTAGTCAATATTTAAAAGGATTTTACAGACCTAAAAGTCATTGCACACATGCAAACAATTACAATGTCTTCACAAAAATTATTCCAACAATTTTATTCTTTAAAGCAAGGTTATAACATGCAAGAATTTTAATTGAAATCCACAACAATAACATACAAGAAAAGAAAATATTTTAGTTGTAGGATTTAAAAAGATATGCAAGGAGTTGTGTGACAACAAAATAAAATATCTAATTATTTCATTATGAGCAATAAATAAATCGTTGTAACAACTGCAAAAAAGAATATATATAAAGTAAATGGGTATAACTGACAATCTTATAAAGTAAATAAAGATCTAGTACAAATAACAAAGATTAATGCTCATAACAACGAATGATATATTTATTATAAAATCAATAATGACCATTTAAGTCAAGACAGTCAAAACAGAACTTTTAGTAATTCAACGACTCAATTAGCCTTGAGTAGGGATCCTACATGAATTAAGATTCTAAATACAAATAGTTATGCAATTAAATCTAGTTATTAAATTACATGTAAACATACACACACATAGATATATATATAATTTAAACCATCTTGGTCAAAAAAAAGATCTTATAATTTCCCCCTAAACCCTATCTACAAAGGTGGCTAGATAGGGTGTTATAATTTCAAGGGTAAATTAACAAGATCTTAATCAAGCATCATTAATTGAAGTCCTCTGTGCAGGAGTATTGGCAGCATCCTCCTGCTTCAGCGGTCATGTCATACTTCCACATCCTCAACAACATTTTTTTAAAAAATAATTTTGTAGGCCATAATCAACCAATATCATTACTAAAATGATATTGCATTGAAAAATGATTTAAGAGAAAATAATTTAAACCTAAACCTATGAAGAGAAACAAGGCAAAACCTGCTCATCTTTATCACTTCCCAAATCATAATCACAAGTTAATGGAGACACACTAACTAACTTAGTGAAGAATTACTTAACTTAATTGAGGCTTGTTAAGTTGACAGATTTTAACAAGTAGTTAATTCTTTTGGTAAGATAATCTCAATCGCCTCCATCTTCTACCAACTCATGTTCTTCGACCCTACCTTCAAATTTCTGTTGAACTAGTCATTATATAGGCTTTTATCTACGTAAGTTTGTCCCAGGCACGATAAAACCTTTTGATTTTTTTATTCTCGTAAAAAGGAATAATTATAATTATATTTAATAGCGTTCATGATTTATCTATATTATCTTAAAGAGGTGTCGACTTCAAGCCAATATAAAATTATTTTAGTTACCTCAAAGCACCTAGCACATTATAAATATGATTGTAAATAGATAAATGTGAATTTGTACGCGTCAAAATAAAAATAATGATGTATCTTAGTCGTCGTTATCGTGAACCAAAAATCTAAGGACAATGGAAATACAAGCCAACATATACATGCATGCATACATACATTTATATATATATATGATGGGTTATCAAAAAAATTATTTAAATCATACACGAATTTCAGAACATTTCCGACAATAAACATTTTAGATTTGGATTTAAGATCATCCGCAGCCTCGATTCCAAAAGGTCTGTAGTCAAACTGATCGTCTCGACAAGGCGAACCCAATAAAATTAAAATTGATTCAATCTGAGTATGATCATGCTTAATTCAAGCGATTTAAGCATATTTTGAGGCTTTGGATAGGTAATTGAATGATCAAATCGATTCATTACAGTCCTATCGAGTCTCGTCGAGTCGAGCTATCGAGTATCGTCGAGTAGAATCTAATGAGCCCAAGATTCGATTCAAGATCGATCAAGCCCAAATCAAGCAGCTTAAGCACAATTGGAGGCTTTGGATGTGCAACTAATGATCAAATGGATTCCTTACAGTCCAAATGAGTGTCTCGTCGAACCGAATCTAACGAGCCCAAGATCACTCAAATCATTAAGGCACTCAAATGCTCATAAAATACCATCCGACACTCTGGACTATTTTATGGAACGGTCTAGATTTATGTGATATTTATAGAAGATCTCACTCACAAAATCTATAAATATACCCCAACTCTCTTCATGAAGGTGGACTTGAGACCTGCACTTGGACGATAACATAAATGAGCTCCAAGCTCTTGAGGGTTCCTATGTTTCACCACCACTGAGCAGCCACCAGATCACCGCAATCCAGCCACCATTGAGTCACTCCCTGATCATTGTCGATGCTTACCAGCCACCACCATCACCGTTCCTTTGTTTCTCGGCCTCCACTGTCAAGCCGCCACCATAGTTAAACCACCGTTGCCACAACGTGGTCACTACCAACCGACCGCTGACAGGCCATCACTGTCAAATCGCCACTACCACTGAGACACCATTGCCTATCCACTACCTTTGACTAACCGCTACAGTTAGACCACTAATATCTAAACATTGTTGTTGAGTCGTCGCCACAGTATGACCACTGCTGCCCGACTATCGTTGTTGGGCCGCCACCACCGCTAGACCATTTTTGTTGCTTCTAAGCCACTGTTGTCTGATCGCCTCTACCGAAGAAATTGACATTAGATTTTCTAGCACAAGACCTATACCATATGCCCTTCTTAATAACAACCGGGTCATCGTCAGTTCCTCGGCATTTTCTACCAATTCCTGGGCGAAAGTCACATCTCATATCTCACAGGTGTAATAGTGTTTTTGACTATTTAAGGGTCGATAGAGGCTTGTAATCTACATAAGCATAGTGAAATCATTTCAACTGAGTTAGACCTTTTGATTTTTGCCCATTTGGGTTTTCAATGTAAAAACTTTTGCTGCCTTTTTTGCTGATTTATTCTTACCATTCATACAACACTTAGACATTAACATATCAGTTTACATCCGTGTATTTACTATCACGTAGCAATATTATATATATA
>NW_018164606.1:425360-427559 GCF_001263595.1 Phalaenopsis equestris | reverse complement strand
TATATATATATATATATCAATGTCTCCAGGAATAATGAAGAGGGACAAAATATCATATTTATGTTGACTTTGTTATTATACATGGGTTTTGGTCCTGCATTAATAAAACTCGTATCATAATATTAATCTAATTATTATTTATTATCTTTTATCATCCCTTTTTTTATCATTTTTTCTCAACCCTTTTTACCTGAAAGCAGTCTTATGAATTTTTTTTCACATTTTTTTTATTTAAATTTGTTCGACTTTTAGTAATCTAAGATATTAGAAAACCCATTCAAGAAAATGATATTTATGAATTTTGATATGTCCCAAAAAAATCTTATTGATTCACATGAATCTCGATGCACATTTGAATAAAAAGCTTCAAATTTCAAAATTAGACACAACTACATTTTAATATATGATGAAATCAAGTTTCTCAACGAGATAAACCAAAAAACAAAAAAAAATTATCTAAAATGAGCAAGGGATGACCTTGCGGCCCGCATTTTGATCGCATTATTTTCTTCACGTGCACTCGGTTGCGTTAGTATGCCCACAATTTTGTTCTCTGTCATGCACGACGCATCTGTACCCTAGGTCCCTTCTCCTCTTCCACTCATGTCGACGGCCTCTGGTGGCACTCTCATCTCTTTCCTCCCTTCTCGTCGGTTCCAAGCCCATCTTCTCTTCCGTCCTCTGTTAATTCTTACCCCTCTCTTTCCCATTGCCTTACCTCCCTCTGTGAGGTATGTGGTTAATGTTGGGCTACGATTTTTGGCTTTTCCTGTGGTGGCTTGGTTTTTATGAAGTTCTATGTGCTTACGGTTGTGATTGTCGTTTGTTGCTTGGTGTCTTGCGGTTTATGGCTTAGCTCTAGTATTGCCTATTGTAGTATGTTTTTTTGTGGTTCCTATGGAGAAATTGATGAAAGTATTTGAGAGAGAAGTTCATGAAAAAATTTGCCGTTTGTAGCTTGGGTTTTTTTGGTTTATGACTTACCTCTGTGATTGCCTCTTGCGGCTTAGTTTTTTGTGGATCCTATGGAGAAATTGATGAAAACATATGAGAGAGAAATTCATGATTTTTTTTTACTTTTTTTTGGCTTTGTTATTTTTGGTTAAGGCTCAAGTGACTGCCTTTTGTCGGTTATTTTTATGGATCATATGGTGAAATTGATGAAAGCATTTGAGAGAAAAACTCATGACAAATTTTTACTTTTATTGGCTTTGTTTTTTTCAATTTATGGCTCATCTCTGGAATCGCCTTTTATGGGTTGGTTTTGTGGATCCTATGGACAAATTGACGATAGCATTTGAGGGAGAAATTCATGAAAAATATTCACTCTTGTGTGGCTTGGTTTTCTAGAATTATGGCTTAACTCTATCATTAACTTTTGTGGGCTTGTTTTATGGATTCCTATATAATTTGATAGAAAACATTTGAGAGAGAAGTTCATGAAAAATTTTGTCGTTTGTGGCTTGGTTTTTTGCTGTTTATGACTTACCTCTATGATTGCCTCTTTTGGCTTGGTTTTGTGTAGATCCTATGGCGAAATTGATGAAAGCATATGAGAGAGAAATTCATGTTTTTTTTTCTTACTTTTTTGGCTTTATTATTATTATTTTTTTGTTATGGCTTAGCCAAGTGATTGCCTTTTGTCGATTAATTTTATGGATCATATGGAGAAATTGATGAAATCATTAGAGTAAAAATTTTCTAACAAGTTTTTACTTTTTTGGCTTTATTTTTTTCAGTTTATGGCTTAGCTCTCGAATCGTCTTATGTGGGTTGATTTTGTGGATCCTATTGAAAATTTTATGAAAGCATTTGAGAGAGAAATTCATGAAAAAATTTCACTTTTGTGTGGCTTGGTTTTTTCGATTTATGGCTTAGCTCTATCGTTGCCTTTTGCGGGCTGGTTTTATGAATTTGTATGGATAATTTGATAAAGGAATTTGAGAGGGAAATACAAGAAAAATTTAGCTATTTGTGGCTTTCTTAGGGCTTCACTTTATGGAATAATTGAAAAAGAAGGAAATGGGGGTTGTGAGTTGGTTTTAAGTGCACTGGCTATATGTTTTTTTAATGGCTATAAGCTGGTGGCGGCGGCGGCGGTGGTGTTGTGTTAGGTGTTTGTGTGATGATGTTGATGATGGTAAGTGGGTGGTGCGGTGGTTGTGTGGTGGGCGAGGTAGTGGTGGTTGGGTGGTGGGG
>NW_018164606.1:377238-425340 GCF_001263595.1 Phalaenopsis equestris | reverse complement strand
GTGGTAGTGGTTAGGTGGGTGTGTAATGTGTGTGTGGAGTTGATTAGATGCCTGTTGTTTGTGTGAGGTGGTGGCAAAGTGATGTGTAGGTGGTATGGAGGTGTGGTATGAAGGGGCAGTGGTGATGCTATTGTGACATTCTCATTTCTCTGAGTTGCATTAAATATTTTTTTATGATAGATGTTTTGCTGTTTAATTTTTTTCATTCCTAGTATAAACAATGGTTAAAACCAAAGATGTTGGTTCATCTGTAATGTGAGATAAGGATACCCAAATTATATTTTGTGACTTATGCCTCAAGGAGGCCAAGAAGGGAAATATCTAAAAACCTATTCAACAAGCATGGATAAAAAAATATCATAAATTTTTTTTTAAAAAAAAAGTACATGTTGAGTGTACAATAGGATGCAGTTGAAAAATAAGTGGAATCGGCTGAAAAAGGATTAGAAAATCTGGAAAGAATTGAATTAAGAAACCATGAGCTTGGGTTGGGATCCCATAAAGCGAATAATAGATGCTTCTGAGGAGTGGTAGGCTAAGAGATTGACAATGAGCATTTTTTAAACGTCCAATGTTTTTATTCATTTTTTTAATTTTTTTTCAAATCCATAAACATGTCAATTGAATTTGCAGGTGATGCCAGCCGCTAAAAATTTTAAATACAGTGACATCTATCTTGAGCTAAAAGAGAAGTTAGATCGTATATTTGGTGGTATTGTGACCATGACCAACAATGCATGCGCCCCCAGTGAGGTGGGGTTTGGTGGCACCCCTGTAAACTTGGCAGATGACCAAACATGTGATTCTAAAGAAGACCTCAACCCAAACTGAAATGAGATCAAATCCACTAGTCGATCAATGCGACCCAATGTTGAGAAGAAGAAAAAAGTGGGAACTACTTTCATTAGAAGTCAGATATCACAGTTGGTGGCTTCATGCACCAATGACCATGACCCACCACAAGCAACATCTATTCAACATGTCATGCAAATTCTGGAGGCAACTCTAGAAATTTATGGGAACATGTCGCTATATTAGTTCTCTATAAAGTTACTTGAAGATCTAACCTAGAGAGATTTTTTCATAATGATGGTCGTTGACCGTAGGGTGGATTACCTATGTTGTTTTCATGGAAATAATGATGTTTGAGGGACACTTTTTCTACTATATTTTTGTGGGACATTTCATATTTGTTATTTATTTATTTACTTTTGACATTTTTCATTATATGCTTGTGATTTTTTGTGCTGCTTTGGATATTTATGTTGCTTTGAAAATGTCATTTTACCTGAGAGTTTTTCATTCTTCCTTATATTTTTTACCTACTTTAGTAATGTTATTTTGATGTTAGTAGCTAGTTTGTTGATGCTTATTTGTTAGCTGCTTCGACAATGAATTACATAGGATGTTAAAAGAGAAAGACGTAGAAGTAGAGTTATAGCTACAATGTGTTTGATGTACGGGTATTTTAACCCATACATAGAATGCTTCTCTTGCATGACAACCTCCTATGTTAGTGAAAAATGGGTTGGAGAGTTGCTTGCAGGCCACCTAACAAGGTTTAAAAATATGTTTCGTATGATACAAATAATATTCAATGATCTATTGAAGTAACTTCAAAGAAATTATAGACTTCATGACTCTACTAGGACAACTTCATGAGAAATGTTAGCAATAACCCTCTACATATTATCGCGGAATGAATCAATGTGAGGAGCAATGTAATGATTTTAGCACTCTTCTGAGATAATTTGTAGATAATTCTCAGTAGGTTTGAATGCACTTGTCATTTTTTCATCATAAACCATAAAGTCAATTGATTGTACATTTGAACGGACCCCCAAGGAGATTTCACACAATACATGATATATGTCATTCTTTCAGGTAATATCTCATATTTAATACATTCAATTTTTATATGAATATAGTAATTACAAAACCCTTCGTTATCTTTTAGAATTATATTAGAGCAATCATTGGAACACACGTGGATGAATGTGTTCCAAACAATGGAAGATCGAATTTATCGATAGTTGTAGGTCACCGACGTAGAATGTTATGGTCATTTGGCGGGTTGGAATGACAGTGCACATGACAGTCAAATTTTCAAAGCTACAACATTAAATAAAAAATACAACTTCCCATATCTACCCATAGGTTCGCTTGAGACTGAGCTTGTTTTTTCTTACTTCAACACTAATCATTCTATTCACATTGGAAAAATATTATTTTATTGATGGTGGGTATCCATTGCAACAAGAGTATCTGAAAACATATCCTTATATGCGATACTATATTCCTGACTTTGATGAGCAAGTCAGCAATGTCATACGGGGCAGGAAAGAAATGTTCAACATAAGGCACTCCTTCTCTTTGATGAGCAAGTCAGCAATGTCATACGGAGCAGGAAAGAAATGTTCAACATAAGGCACTCCTTCTTACATTGTGTAATTGAGAGGACTTTGGGTGTTTGGAAGAAGAAATATGTTATACTTTGTGATATGCTAGCTTACTGTTTCTCAAACAGGTACATATTGTGATTCATGATGACTCTCCATAATTATATTCGTCGACATCTTTCTCGCACTGACATTAACTTCCATATGATGGATGAGGATCATGCACACATCCTTGTTAAGGCATATAAGTATATGCTTTGATAGTCTTTGTCATAAGCCAAAAATGATGTTCCCGAGACCTACGCTCAAGATGGGGAATAAACAAGCAAGATGAGAGAATTGAGGGAACGAATTACGGATGTGATTGTTTGAGGGCGATTAGAGGGAATGCTATTTTTTATTTTCTATTAATTGTAATGGTTATTGAAGACATTTGTTGTTTATTGTATCTATATTTTATACAGTTCGTGCATAATTCTGCTCCTTATGCATTTAATATTTACTGCGGTCGTTTTTTTATGCAAGTTGTATATGGTTTTTTTTTCCTTTTACATTTTTTCCTTTTTTGGATTTTGAAGGTCTATGATGAGACTGTTGATTTTTTTCCTTTTTTTGGATTTTGAAGGTCTATGATGAGACTGTTGACCTAATGGGTTTTTCTTGATAGTCAGTATGTCACTATTGGTTGTTGTCACATGTGAAATCCTAATAAAGGCAACCATGTTCCTCTCTTTTTTTAGTGCTATAATTTTTAAGGTTCTTCTGGATGACCTTTTTTTGATAATATGCATAAGTGACATAGACACGTTTGGTATTACATGAGTTAAAGGCAACCAAGAACCATTTTTTTATAAGGACTTGTATCTTCTTATAGTAAAAAATTCATTGGTTTACATGCTGAGTGCTCTAAGACCTCACAGCTACATAAAAGTTTAACTACTTCTATTATTAATTTTTATGAGTACTTTGTTTATGGTTTGTGTTTTTTAGCCCTCATGAAGGATGAGCTAGAGTATTTTTGGTACCTCCAGAGGATTGCATTTTTACTGTGGACTTCAGTCTTCCCTGCTCACTTCGTATCAGCCATATAGCTACAAAAGATAGTTTTATAGTTGCGCACAAAAAATCATAGAAAATTGTGACTTTTTTTTTGTAGCCAGATGGGCTAGAAAAGTCCACTGCTGAGAGTGATCGGGCGTAGAGAATATCCCTGGAGAATGGCTTATCTCGTGACATATGTTGTTAGCATTTTAAAATAATGTTATCATATTATTAATTGTTATTTTAATAGTTTTTTTCTTAATTTTGGTAGTTATGTCGCTCATTGTTCAGTGAGGTATCTATCTTTGTTTAGTAATATTCAACATTAAATATTTGCTCTAAAGTATGTAATGTACTGGTAAGAAGAGTTCTGTTGCAAACAAAATTACTATACATGGACAGACTGGTCATTTGTCCAGAAACAGATGTAGCACTGTTGTTTTTAAACTTAAAAAAATAAATAGACAACCAACTTATGCGCAACAGCTCATTAGTAAGCTTCAGCTGCCCAAGGAAACCCATAATATATTGAAATATTATTTTAGTTAACTTAAAACAAATTTTATCATTTATATAATATAATTGTGGCAATTATCTATTTCTTTTGTCTTTATCTGTATTGAAAAATGTAAAAAATTATGAGTAACAAACTAGATTATTGTTGTTCATCCTTGTTTTGTTAACGTGTGTTATTTCAGAACGAGATTTTCTTATCACATACTCAAGAAGTTGATGTTCCCTACTATCTTGATTTATTGAATTATTGCTTGTACCTCAAATGTTTGTTTCTTTTTGTCTAAATGGTGAGCTTAAAGATTATTTTTTCTCATTATTTAGTCTTTATCAATGTTACCCTATCTTTAGCACTTTTCACCATTATTATGGATAATTTTTCTAGACTCATAAATTATTTTTCTTATAGGTTAAAATATAAAGGCATCAAGCTTTAGAATATAAAGGCATCAAGCATAATAATTTTTCAAATCTCTCACATCGTTTACATTGATGTATTATTTGTTTTAATCAAAACTAATAAAAACTCCTTATTTTACCTTCAATTTTTTTTGTTAACTAACATTGATAAAGTAGTTATTTATATTATTAAACTATTGATAATAATATTAAAGAACATATAGATGATACTTTAGGTATTACCTTTAAAATTCTCTTTTGGGATCATCTTGGTATTCTTATCACCCCATCTAAGCTTAAGGCTATTGCTAAGTATTATGATTATGGAGAAATTACATAAGTGATTGAGTGGTTGGAATAAAGTATATTTTATTTACTCATTGATTTTAGTTAGTCACATCAATAATTTGGATTTATATTCATTACTAGCTTCAATTTGTATTTTGCCTTAAGGACTCTAAAATAAAATCTCTACTAATATATTCAATTTCTTGCACAACAATTGAGTGCTTAAAAATTACAAAATATTATGGACTAAAATCACTCTTTTAGATAGAGGGGGTTATAATATTCCCTCCCTTAACAATTTACATACTTTATGCAATAGCTTAATTTGCTTGGAGCCTCCTTAATAATGACTCATTTCTTTTCTAAAATGTTGCTTGATAATTATGTTTTTTTTTTTTTTGATAAACCTTATACAAGAGATTTTCCTCACTTTTCACTCAATGCTAACGAGAACATAAATCTATCATTTTTCTTTGACCCATGCTTTCAAAATTAATCTATTTTTCATCAATTTAGAGATTTTTTTCTCTTCTTTTAACACTAATCATTAGACTAAGATCAAATTTTGCATTTATAATGGCAATTTGTCTTTTACTTCAACTACTTAATTCTTCATATTGTTCTTTCATCACTAAAAATTTAGCTCATATTCATATTGTTAACACTTATGGTTGGTGTTTATGGATGAGAAAGCCAATATCTCTTATAAAGCTACTTGCTCTATCTTATATACTCATGTGCCTAAAGTAGATTGGAAAATTTTGAACTGGTTCAATGATTCTACAGTCAAATTTGCTATGTTTGTTTGGAAAATAAATATTGGTGATCACAAAACTAAAAATACTCTTTTTGTGAGAGGCATTTTCCCCCCTCAAATTTGTGCTTTTTGTAATGAAGATAATAAAAAACACCACTTCTCTTTTTTGATTGATCCTATTGATTTTATATTCTCAAAAATATTTTTTAGATAAAAATTTCTTCCACATTTTCTGTAATTTACTTCAAGTGCTTACCCTTGTTAGTTCTATGACACTTCTCTTTTTTGATTGATCCTACTGATTTTATATTCTCAAAACTATTTTTTAGATAAAAATTTCTTCCACATTTGCTGTATTTACTTCAAGTGCTTACCCTTGTTAGTTCTATGACTAATAAGTGAACAAAAATATTGTCAACAACTTATATCAATGCATATTATTTATGGATGTGAATGAATAAAAGAATCTTTTATGAGATGAGTATTAGATTTCATGTTCTTATTAAATAAATTCATTTTACTATCAAATACATAAGCATATAGTGTAATTATTTATATAAACCCTAAACCCTAAATCCTAAACCCTGAGCTTATAATATATTCCCTTTTATAACAACATGCATGGGTTTGTATTTCAGTACAAATTAGCATGAGATGATGAGGTTAATTCTGCTATATATTATGTTGGCTTTTTTTTATTTGTATCCTTTAGAAGAAAATATTTTTTTCAACATATTTATAATTTTTATATATCATCCTCAATTGCATTATAATTATTATTATCTTTCTTCCATATAAATCTTTTTTAGGAAGGCTTACACATGACTACTTGAATCATTCCATAGCAATATAACTAAACTATTTTTAGTTTAGATATGTAAAATCTTTAGTGGTTCACACTACTATGAGTTATATTGGTGTAAATTGGTTTCTAAAGCAATGATGTGAGTAATTGCACAATATTTTTTTTTAACTAGGCTAACTTATTTCACTATCAAGTTTCTCTTTGACGAAACAAAGAAAAAAATGTTGGTTTTCTTTTTAACTTGCACTAGAAAACTTTTATTGTGTTGTATAATCTTGAAACTTCTTTATAACCTTCTGGTCTCTTAAATTACTTTATGATATATTTGTAATCTTTTTGTAACTATGAATTAATAAAATTGCTAGGCAAGGTCCTCAACCTTTCCAAAAAAATTAAAAAAAATAGAACATATGCGACAAGTAGAGGTGTAAGGAAGTAAAGCCAACTTAGGCTTGAGTTGATAAGTGACTCATGAGTTAAGCCCAATGAGCATACAAGCCAATCTTAAACTAGACATGGCTCTACAACTCGTCTAAAATAATTTTTTGTTCTCTCGTGAAAGTCGAGTCTAAAATGCAATATACATAATTCGAACCCACAACCTCACTCTGCAAAACTAAACCCAAAAGATATTAAATTTCAATAACAAAATTATTTTTCTTGCTATTTATACATAATTACTGACACATCATCAACAAATTCCCATCATTCGATTAGAATATCAACGCATGACACGGATCTCGGGGTGATCTTTTGAATAAAAAATATTCAAATTTTGATTAAAAGTCATCCAAAGCTCCGTTTTTAGTAGACTTACTGTCAAACTGGCAGACTCGATGAGACGGACACAATGGTACCAAAATTGTTCCAATCCGAACCAAATCAAGCCTCCATCAAGCCATTAAGCGCTTTTGAAAATTTTTTGAGCATATTTAGAAGGTCAAACAGATACCAAATATGATGAGCTTAAAGTTAAATTGAGCGTCTTAACAAGACGAATCCAACGAACATAAGATCGCTCAATCCCAACATCGTTAAGGTACTTAAATGTTCATCAAACACCGTAGAATTGAGAGATTTTTTTTGAGCCATCCAATCAGATTTGTTTGGATTCCTTCATTAATTGCAATCTAAACTTTATGAATAGTGTCATACCCCTCTCTTGAAAGGTGGGAGAGAGCTTGAAACCTAAATAAGATTGAAACTTAGAGAATGAGCTAAAGTTTCTCTTACTCTTGCAGCCACTGATCACCACCTACCACTATCGACCACCACTCTTCAGTCGACAACCAATGATCATCTACTGTCACCCACTCTTTCAGACGAAGCACATTGTAAAGAAACAACTAACATTGCAGAGTCCCAAAGCAACCTACAAAGCCACACATCATTCTGAACACCGGACTAACCCCAAAGAAGGTGCAACAACGCAGCCCAAAGACTGTGTAACAAAGCACCCCAAAGACGATACAACAACATTCAAAGTTGGGATAATGACACAACTCACATACACTAGTGCAACTTCTGTCTCCAGCCCCTTGCGGCCTAAGCATGTCATTACAACTCGCCACTATGGCCTACCTCCTGCGTAACCAACTACAACTTACGTGGTCTACAGCTCTTGTAGCTCACGACTTCGGCCCTCATAGTATATGTACGTCATTACTACTCACCACTACGACCTACATAGCCAAATATGACCTACATGGTCCATAACCCGTGCAACTCCCGACTTTAACTCGCAGCCTACAGATGTTATTACTATTCACCGCTACGGCCTACAAGATCAATTATGACCTACGTGGGCCACAACTCGTGCAACTCTTGACTCCAACCCTTATGACACATGGACGGCGTCACAACTCACCATTATGTCATACATGACCAACTACGACCTATGTGATTCATAGCTCGTGTAGCTTCCAACTCCAACCCCCGTAACCTACGGACATCATTACTACTCACCACTACAGCCTACGTGACCAACTACGACCTATGTGATCCACAGCTCGTGCACCTCTAAATTCTGGCCCCCGCAGCCTATTGTGATCCACAACTCGTGCACCTCTAAATTCTGGCCCCCGCAGCCTATGAATGTCATAACTACTCACCACTATGACCTACATGACCAACTACGACCTAAGTCGTCCACAACTTGTGCAGCTCTTGACCCCGGCCCTTGCAACCCACATACGCCATCATCATTCACCATTATAGCCTATACGTCAACTTGTGAGTCGGCTCGATCTCATAGACTTAAGCTCGAGCTCAAGCTTGAACTCGATTAATTAATCAAACTCAACCTAAAGCTCAAGTCGAGAGTTGCTCGAGTTTAACTCGACTCATTTACACCTATAGTTATGAGATATAGAGAATCACCGCCACATGGGAAATAAAGAGAAAATTCAATAATAGGAGATGACTCCTAGCCCAATACTTTCAAATAATTTCACATGGTTATTATTTTTTTTAATATTAGTACATATTTTGACTACTCACTCTGGATTCCAGATCAAAGTTAAAAAACTATTCAATACAATACTCAATAATTATTCACCATGAGGATATGGCTACCAACGGAATATGAAACTGCACGCCCTAAGGTCAGCAAAATCTAAAAAATAAAAACTTTTTTATTAAGAGAATCGAAAATCACCCAGCGTTTACTTAACCCCAATTCCATGATTGCATCCATCGAAAATCACTCAGCGTTTACTTAACCCCAATTCCATGATTGCATCCCCATCACAAATAGCCGATAAACAGTGATCGATCCAGAACAAGCCTCTACCGACACCTCTGATAAAACGATATAATTATCTGAATCCCCCATCCCCCATCCCCCATCCCCCCCCCACCCCCATCGCCCCCATCCGACGGCTCAAACAACTCCGATCCAATCCCCTCCCCCTCCCCAGATCTAAAACCCCCCATCGCCATTGCTCCTCCTCTAGATCCGAAAGTCAGATAGCCGGCCGGTGCGGCGGCGCTGTGGTGACGATGGTGGAGCCGCACGCTAAAACCTGGACTACCCGTCGCGGCAGCAACCCTCGCCTCGAGTCCGATCCCGTAATCGATATCCCCTCAACTCCTCCCGCAGACGCTCGCCCCGGAAATAAACTCCCCTCCACCACCCCATTCCTCTCCTTCTTCCTCCCCTTTTACTCCTCCGCATCCGATGGCTTTGCATACGCCAATCTCACCACCGTCTTCATCATCGGCGCCTGGTATTTCTCCAACATCGGCGTCCTCCTCCTAAACAAATACCTCCTCAGTGTTTACGGCTACCGCTACCCGATTTTCCTCACCATGATCCACATGATCTCCTGCTCTCTCTACAGCTTCACCGCCATTCGCTGGCTCCGCCTTGTGCCTCTCCAATCCGTCTCCTCTCGCAAGCAGCTCCTCAAGATAGCTGCCCTCAGCGGCATTTTCTGCTTCTCCGTCGTCTGCGGGAACACTTCGCTCCGTTATCTACCGATATCATTCAATCAGGCAATCGGCGCCACCACGCCCTTTTTCACTGCTGTTTTCTCTCTTATAATAACATGTCACCGCGAATCCGCCGCTGTGTACCTTGCTCTCTTGCCGGTCGTGCTAGGTATTGTTCTGGCAAGCAATAGCGAACCACTTTTTCATCTCTTCGGCTTTCTCGTATGCCTCGGCTCCACGGCCGGCCGCGCGCTCAAATCGGTGGTGCAGGGGATTTTACTCACATCCGAGGGGGAGAAGCTTAATTCGATGAACTTGCTTATGTACATGTCTCCCATCGCCGCCGTGATGCTTCTTCCGATTACGCTTTGGATGGAGGGGAATATAGCTGCCACCACGGCGGCGAAGGCTGCAGATGATCCGCGGCTGCTTTTCTTCCTGTTCGTGAACGCGACGGTCGCCTACCTCGTGAATCTGACCAATTTTCTGGTGACGAAGCACACCAGCGCTCTCACTCTTCAGGTTCTGGGCAATGCTAAAGCCGCGGTGGCCGCCGTTGTTTCTGTTCTTATTTTCCGGAATCCGGTGACTGTGATGGGGATGACCGGGTTCGGGATAACGATTTTTGGGGTAGTTTTATACAGCGAGGCCAAGAAGAGGTCGAAATCTTCCTCCTCCACCTCATCATCTTCTTCCTCCCCCAATTCTTCTTCTTCTTCTTGAAATTCTCGCACGGATTCTATCTTCTTCCTCCCCCAATTCTTCTTCTTCTTGAAATTCTCGCACGGATTCTACTATCAAATTTCCTTAAAAAAATCTGTTTTCTGCGCCGCTGCAAAGATTGTTATTTGATAGGATAAATTTTATCATCAACTGTAATAGTTTTTTTCTGCATTTCTGCGCTCTTTTAGATCGCCATAACAATTTTTTCTTTGCCACGGCTATGAGCTCAAATGATCAGACAGCTAGCTGTTCGCTTCGTCGTTGTCACTTACAGCTAAAGAGAGATAATAGAGGTTTAGAGATGCAATCAAAGAAAACGTTGGATGCTTTGCTAAGTTGGCCCACAACATATGCCTCGATGATAATCCTTCCAAGAAAAATAAATAGATTTAAAATATTCTAATTAAAATTTAGAATTATTAACTACAAAATATAATATGTAAATAAATAATTATTTTTTGGTACTCATTACGGAATAAATTGAATAATTGTAAGATTCATAAAAATTCAATTTTAATTAAATATAGTACTAAGTATTCTTGTCGGTTTTGGCAAATAATACTTTTTAGCTTTTCCCTCGTCGTCTCTTTATAAGCATTTGTCATTCATTACATGTATTAATTTACCTTCTTTTTGAGCATTGTTTGATATCTATAAATATTGTACCTTTGAGAATATTATTTCCCTCCAATTATCATTCTGTGCATGGTATCAAGGCAGTCCAATCTAACCAAGCTTCTTTCTACCCAAGTACATGCATTGTGTTAAAATCAATGCTAATGAACTAGCAAAGCTTGTCTATACCAATGATGAAGTTGATCTTATATTAAAAATATATGGTGGTATCCATGAAATAAAATACTAAATTTTTTGCTCGACCATGCATTTATGAGAGAGAGGCACTCCTTCGAAGAATCATATGAAGAACTAACTACTTTGAGGCCCAACTCAAAGTTGATGCAAGAAAGAAAGCAAGCTTCTTTCATATGACCATGGATGTAAATCTAATTCAAAAAATCCATCAACCTCCCACTAAAATGACCATCTCACTAAAGAAATCACAATTCCTCCGCTTCATAAACCCACTAAAATTCACATCAAATAAACTAAAAATTGAACTTGCTAAGCCTGGCCTTACCATGGAAAACTCCCAACTTTGTTGGAAACGAAGTCATTCAACACAATGGTACTCTAATTTCACTCACAAATGACCATCCCTACAACAACCTTTATCACATACATCCTTCTCCCCTCAAGCTCATACTCCCAACTTCTTGAAGCAACATGTGAGGTAAGAATGGCTTCCAGTAAGTCACACCAATTCAATTACTTTAGCCTCTTTTACCACGACATTCACCATACATAATATCACATAAATGTCATCTAGATCAACAAATTTGGGATCAACCAAGCCGTGAAGAACGAATTGATGGTTGGAAAAATCCACCTCGAGTTTTGGATGGTCAGCCAAGTCGTCCTCATGCTCCTCCCAGAAAACCGACGAGGCGATCTTCTCCTTCCTCTCGATAACCTCCTTCTTCAATGCCGCTATAGTACCGACAAATTCCGAGTTGGCCTTCTCGGAATTGTCAAACTTTAGCTTCATGAGGTGTTGGTCATCACGAATCCTCTTAAGTTCCACCTCCAGCGAAAACTCCTTTTTTCGATCCTTATCCAACGCTCCCTCCAATTAAATCACAGTCAGCCCCAGAGAGGGCTGTCAAAAAAGCTAGTTGTTCAAAAACAGCTCGTTATTGACTCATTGTGTAGCTCGTGTTTGACTCGTTCGTCAAGTAAACGAGCCGAACACGAACACGTTTTTGCAGCTCGAATTATAAACGAGCCGAGCACGAACAACACTTTGTTCGCTAGTGTTCAACTCCTTTTAGCTCGAAATAATATATATATATATATATATATATATAAAAGTTTAAATCGTAACAGCTCGTGGTAATGTGATTATATGTCTTATTTTGCATACATTTGGTCCAAGTTCGAATCTAACACTCTACATTTATTTTTTTCAATTTAATTTTAACGAGCCAATTTCGAGTAAAAAACGAGTTGAACACTAACATGAATATGTAAATCGAGCCGAACACGAACATACTGTTCACGAGCCGATTTCAAATACGTGTAATTTCGAACGAGCCGAACAAGAGCCATGCTTGAGCTCGTTTAAGCTCTGCTCGTTTACAACCCTAGCCCCAGAAAATGGGCACTTTGTGCCGCCATCAATTGCCACAGGTCCAACGGTTGAAGCCCCCTAGGCGTTTTGAAGGAGATCCCAACGGTTGAAGCCCCCTAGGGCATTGCTAAGTTCCTCAAATCATAGCAGGTCCAACAAAGCCAGGGGGATGCTACTATTCTCACCTAATTGTGGGTCCCAGTCTAAAGACCGATCTAGTAAACCAAACAGCTTGTCGGACTCGAGCCACGTTCTCTCGACGCCCTTATGCATGGGCTCCCACCCGAATGATTTCCTACTCTTCTTCAAAAGAGGGGGACACGGGATGTTTATTTCCTCTATCAATTCCTTCCCCCACTAACAGATCCCTTATACCTAGGGGAAGGTAAGACCTCATCAGTGGAGGATGAAGCCGACTCTGTTGATGAGGAATAGGATGAGGCAGTAGAGGTAGCCCAACTAGCTTTGGCACTCACAGATAAGTCGATAAAGGAAGGGTCCCTGACCCGTGAATCTAGTGGAGCGGTGGCGGTCGACGACTCGCCAGCTTTTGAAGAAGCACGGGCTGCTACCATGGCTTCATTCGGAACCCCTCCAGATTCAAACACTCTCCCTTCACCTTCCCTCGTATCAACAAAGTGGGAGGCATGTATCTGAGAAATAGCAGCAACCTTTATGGTTAGTTGATCTTGAACAACAATGTTAGTTTCAAACACGAAGACAATGTATCTTAAGGCCACACTATAACGGAGTTGGTCCTTGTCTCCTATAGAATTATCTAGTTCTAAGAGACGCCTCTGCTTCCTGTGTTTGGTGGTCAGCTTGTACTTCACCACCTTTGCTCGGGTCGCCTCCTTGATGTTTGAGAGGCACCATTGATCCTCCGTCATCACGTCTGTCAATATGCAAGCGCCCGTTGTCTCGCCAGTGTACTTTAGAAGCGAGAGATAATGGCTGGTCAACATCGTCGTAGCAACTTCCATGCTCGGATGAAGAGACTTTGACCCGTGCATCGCTCACTCGAGCGGTTGGGTTTGGATCCCACATGCACTAGTACAAGAGCTGACCAAAATTTTCTTCTTCCAACCCTTTACTTTATTCATGACAAAGCGGAGTTCTTTGCCAGCTGAAATCATGGCAAAGTGTTCCCTATCAACCTTGAATGAGAAAAAAATGCTTAAATAGGTTGATAGACCATGGAATACGCTCCCGACGAAGGTCATTATGGCGGCTACAAAGATTGGCAATACTTGCGCCAGAATAACCTCGTATATGTTGAAGACACTCTGGAGCTCGTTGCACAGAGGTAAGCAAAGGCCATATTTGAAATGTTCTTGGTAGAAGATCAGATCCTACCCATGCATCCTCAAGTTAACCTCAACATTTTCCGAAGAGCTACAATATCATGTAGAACATACTTCCTCTGCAAATTCTTCACAACATTCTTCGTCAAAAATAAAGGATCAACACCCTTAACAGAGCCAAAGAGTGTAGAAGAATGCTTTAGAGCCATTTCAAAATAAAAGATGATTGAAAGACGAAAGAAAAAGAAAGTCATAAGCACAGAGAAAGAAATGAGGGCATTTAAAACATAAAATAGCAGCCCCAAGCCCTACTTATAAGATGAATGCGTAAAACGAATCGTCACGTAATGATAAGTGTCACACCAAATATTTTTTTAAATTTATTCAAATGCCGTTTAATTTTAAAATAATTTTATTTCATGTATAGAACAAAATGCTTTATGAACGAGTCCTCCAAGGCCTCAGTTGGGACATACCCCCTTTGAGTCAGCCTTCCGAGGACCATTTGTCCACCTAACCTAATATTATCCATTTTTTCAACTTTTCATTGGAACTTGCCCAGGTCATTCAACCTACTAAACTCCCCCAGCTCGTGCATTGTCTCGACCATCCCACTATGCAAGATGGCGACCTCCACTTGCAGAGCTGATACATTCAAACACATGATCTCCATACGAGATGATAACTCTCATATAAAATATGTGGCTGGACCTCTGATTGCCCCCTCCAAAGAATCGACTATCACCACCAAGAGCCCATACACCCCTATCTACTGCTCCATGGCTCCAAAAGAAGATGGTTGCCACTTTTTTTGCTCCTATTTAGAGTCGGTGGTGAGAAAAGGGTCGGGGGATCGACACCCTTCCAAAGTGATTATCGGCAGAAGCCACGCATATTCGGCCTGCAGACTGGTCACAGCAGCAGGGGCGGACTCTGCAACATCCTTCAACGCCCCAACATCTTGGCGTTCATCTGACTCGATTGATTCATTTGCATTGAAATAATATCAAAAATTGTTGAGAACCATCCACAATCAAGGAAGGTTTTACATACATATAAATCTAGTATAGAAGAACGGATCTTAATGGGCTTCTTTCCCTCTTGCTTCCAAGGTACCTCCACCATCCTACAATAGCGGCTGAGAAGAGACAATGATTGCTTCTCCCTCCAACTCCTTTCTGATCGCCTCAGCACCGTCAATGAGCAGGGCTTGCTAGCCCTTGGCACTTACACCCATGCCAGACTCAGGGGTCGCAGCCTCCTGACGAAAGACTTTTGGCATTTGCCCCTCGAGATCTCTGGATGAGTCGACTTAATCAGCCGACAAAGTTTCGGGCCCTAACCCTTTCCCTTTTTTTAACCTTGTTCTTCTTGCAGAGATCGAAAGCCTATATCCCACCATGGAAAGAATTCTGTGGTCCACGACGATATGACTCAAGCCATCAGTCATGATGCAACTCGGTTAACTAAGAAAAAATGGTGACGACAGATTCCATGCCAATCCTATGCTCTATTTATAGAGCACATTAGACACAATAACCAAAGGAAAGTTAATTATCAAACTAATTTTTTTTAGCGCCACTAATTATTAAATAGTTTTCGTGTCCTTATCATAGATATCACTTTCCCGACACGAATTTTAAAGCAATCGAGCGACCCAAGATAATGGTCCAATAATCAAGGAGTCCGATTAGAAGAGCACGATCCAAACCGTTCATTCAACGAACAACTACCCGGTTGAAGTCAACTGACACACTATGATGAGTGATTCAATTAACGAACTACAACTATTGTCCCGACCGCCCAAACTTCATACAAGGGCGTCTGATCGCAACCAGTCAACCCATCAGCTTTTGCTTTGGCAGGAGCGATCATTATTCGACTATTCAACTTAGTCGACCGGCCCCAACCGAGCCGACCAGCTGGTTATCACCATATTCAAATTCAAATTGTAAAACAAATTTAGTATAAGGTCGGCATAATTAATCAAATTAAGGGCAGTTTTCATAACCGTTCTCTTTTTTTGTAATTACACAAATACGCCTAAAGATGAATAAAGGGATTTTTACTCAGTTTTGCTATAAGAATTTGCTTTCTCTCTCTCTATATTCCTTCTCTCGACTTTAACTCTCAAGGTTGTTCATGGAAGATAATTTATGATTCAATACAATTAATATTAAATTCATCAAAAGAGTGTAATTGAACAAAATAAATTAATTAACGATATGTAAAATTTGTAAAATTTATTTAACATTAAAATATTATTGTAACACCATGTTTATAAAAAAATTCAATCTTCTGCGTTTGGGTGTAATGACGCCAGAGCTCGATGAAAGTATAAATAAAATCAACTGCAAGACCATATTTAATTTTAAAATATGTGTACAAAAATGTCACAATTGTTAATAGGTTTTGATGGCAAGTAGGGCTGCCAAAAGGACTGATTGTTTGTGTTTGACTCATTAAGTAGCTCATGTTCAGCTCATTAAATGACGAGCTGAACATGAACAAATTTTTTAAGCTTGAATTATAAATGAGCTGAACGCGAACAATCATTTGTTTGCTCATGTTTGGCTCTTTTTAGCTCGAAATAAAGTATTTTTTATATAATAATATAATGAATATATTATTTATATGATAATATATTATATATATTTATATCTAAGTTTAAATCATAACAACTTGTGTGATCATGTGGTTCATTGCTTTTCTATTGCACAAAGTTAATGAATGTTTGAATTCAACACTCTACACTATAGTCAATTTTGAGTCGAACACGAACGCACTGTTCATGAGCCAATTTTGAACGCGAGCCGATTTAGAACACGGGCAATTTCAAACGAGTCGAACATGAGTCATTTACAACTCTAATGACGACCTATGAGTTGCTGAAGACTTTACTCTCACTTATGTTAGCGGGTATATCTTTTTCGTGCAAAATATCACAATTGATAACACTAAATGAATTTATTGAACATCCGTTGCTGCATCGACCACTGCGACCCCTGTCTCGATATACACCGGGCTCTAACGTCATTCCACCCCGGAGTAGAAGATAATATTTTTTTTGTAAATGTTATGAAAAGATTTTAATGTGAAATAAATTTTACAAATTTTATATATTTTTAGTTAATTTATCTTGTTCATTTATTATTAAATTAATATTAATTAATGTAAAAAATAATTAACAAATTTAATATTTTTACTAAAGTAAATAATAATTAACAAATTTATCCATAATAATAGTTTATATATATTAATATTCAAATTATTTATAGTAAAATATATTATATATTGAAAAATTAATTTTATTATTTAAATGACAGTGTTTCTTCAAAAAACCTTTTATAGGAACAACCCCATCACTTCTGTTCCATCTATTTTTTGAGAGCTACTCCCTCATATTCCTAATAAATGGAGAAAAATTTGCGTACGTACACGTCAAGAAGTTATGTGGAGGGTATTTGAGGTTATATCCGTGTTATACCTCATGTAACCTCCTTATAATCTCCCTGTAACCTAGCTGTAACTTACCTGTAACTTACAAATATATGAAAACAGAAGCGCAAAACTTACTAATTATAAATAGGTTACAGTAGGTTATATGGGGTATAACGCAGATGTAACGCCCATTACCCTCACTGTAATCTACCTGACGTACGCAGCTCTACGTACGTCTTACGTAAGCAAATTTTTCTCTAATAAATGAGCTCTTCTCATAGGTTGATCTATATTTAAATATATAAAACCAAACTTTTATATATTACAAACCCTGCTTTTACAACAATTTTTTTCATATACATGCAGGAAACCGAATTCCTATAAATTTTTACAGCTCAACAACCAAAAATCATTAAGATATTTATATTAATACCACTAAAAAAATTACAGAACCCTAAACCTCGACCATGAAAAATAAATGCGGGAGATATCGAATAAACGACAGCTAAGGATCGGCCGGAGTCCAATCAGAGGGGTTGTCGCAGGTGAAGACCGCCGCCAGCATCGCCGGTAACGAAGAGTAGTCGTAGCTCTAATGTCGCAGGAGCGGAAGAGATAAAGGAGAGGAGCCGTTGAATGAGCGTCTGGCTGGATTAGATTATGTTTAAATAAGTTAGCTTGAGAATACCCTCCCAACTGGCTCTTGTTTCCTCGTGTTGCTGCCATCTTGCACCTTGGTTTTTTGTTTTTCCTTCACGGTTAGTTAATAGTTTCTCTTACTTCTTTAAAATCCTTTATCAATTCCAGGCAAGCAAGCATAATCATTTATTTTTCTTGTATTTTCTGTATTTGTGTTACGTTTGATCCTGTTCTTGGTTATTTTGGTCGTATGAAGTTTTTGCTTGTTTAGTTTTGGCAGCTAATGCGGCTTTTTCAACTCATTCCTTGTTTTTTTTTGTTGGGAGAAATCAAGTTTTACCTGTTGTGCAATATTTTTTGATAAGAAAAGGCTTTTTGTCTCGGATTGGTACAATTAGTGCTTGAACATGCTCAAAACGCGTAATGCAGAATCCCATGTAAACTTAAATCAGCTTCAGTAGGTCTCAAATGGGACAAGCCCCAGATTGACGCAAACTGGACTAGAGATGCCCTGTTCTTAGCATGTCCTTTGGCCTGACAACCTTGGATCTCAACGTGGAGGCAACTGAGGCTTAAACAAGAAAATTTATGGCAAAGGAGGGAGATGTCGGAGGATTAGTTAAGGTTACTTACAAAAGAGGTTACCTCATTGATGGGCTTCGTGAGGAAAGTGTTCATTGATTTAAACAAAACTGGCTATGAGCAGTGGTTTGAGCCAAATAAATTTCAGAGCAGGGGGCTCAAATTACTTTTTAACAAGACTTCTCCTAACGCATTTTGAATTATTCAATGAACATCAATTTTGTATTATCAATTACAAAAATCTAATAAATTTCTTAGAGATTATGTCTCTTGCTCTCTCTTCTTTTCTCTATGTTCTTTCTCTTAAGGTTTGAATTACATTTGTTATTAAGATTTTAATAATATCTATCGCTATATTTGAATTCTTCACGACAACATTAAATTTTTTTTGGACCTATGGATCATAGCATTTCTCTTTGGTCTGAGTTAGGTAGCATAACATTTTTAGTAAGCATGTAGTCATACTTATTTTGCACTGATTCTTGTGCGCTCAAACTCAAACAAATAATTCTATTAAAAAATAATTTATAAAAAATTTGTTTAGTCACATCATTACTCGGTGAATTGGATTCATACCAAAATAAATAAAAAAAGGAAATAAAGAAAAAGAAATGAATCTATATCAAAGTAGATGACACTCTAAAAATTTATTTAAGCTCCCTATCAAAATAAAATTCAACAATAACAACAATAATAACAACAATAAAAAACCTTTATCCGACTAAGGGTTGGTTACATGAATTAGAAATGAATCTATATCAAAGTAGATGACACTCTAAAAAAAATGAAATTAAAAAAAAGAAATGAATCTATATCAAAGTAGATGACACTCTAAAAAAAATGAAATTAAAAAAAAGAAATGAATCTATATCAAAGTAGATGACACTCTAAAAAAACAACAACAACAACAACAACAACAAACTTTTATCTGACTAAGTAGGGCTGGTTACATGAATTATTTGTTCATTGCGTCCTATTGAGTGTCATATTTTCTTTTCATACTAATAGATTAATGTCATTTTTTATACAATATTTCATAGTCTTTTCTGGTCTACCTCTGTCTTTCTTAACATAAGTTGAATTTAAACATATACTCTCCTAACCGGATCATCAGATGGTCGTCGTTTAATGTGAATAAATCATCTAAGACGACTCTCTAATCTTGTTCGACACTAGAGCTACACCAACCCTATCACAGATTTATTCATTTCACACTCATCCACTTAAGCATTCTCATTTCAACAACACTTTATTTTGTTCTATGATTTGGCAACATTCTGCGCCATAACATTGCAGGTCTCACCACCATCTTATAAAATATTCCTTTTAGTCTAAACGGTACTTTGCTATCACACAATATGCTAGATGCATTCCTCCACTTCAACCAACCAACTTGAATTCTAATAATAACTTCCCTATCTATGTCACCATTAATTTGAACTATAGAACTGAGATATTTAAAACGTTCACACCTTTGAATGATTTGATCAGCATGGTTACAACTCTGCCACTAAAGTTACTACTGCTAAAATTACATTCCATGTATTCAGTTTTCAATCTACTCAAATGGAAGGCTTTCTGACTCCAATGTAGACCTTCATAAGTGAAGTTTTTTCTGAATTCTTTCTCTAGTTTTATCCACAAGAAGGATATCATAAGCGAAAAGCATACACCAAGCTACATACCCCTGTAAATCTTCAGTAAGAGCATCCATAACTAAAGCAAAAAGATATGTACCTAAAGCCGATTCCTAGTGCAATCCAACTGAAATAGGAAAACATTTGGTCAATTCTCATTATGTTTGAACACAAGTTACATCTTTAGGATACATATTTTTAATGACTTGAATATAAGTCATATTATGTTTGAACACAAGTTACATCTTTAGTATACATATTTTTAATGACTTGAATATAAGTCATATTAACATTTTTCTTCTCTAGAACTCACCAAAGGACTTCACGTGAAAACTTAGCGCAAACTTTTTCTAAATCAATAAAATCATATATTGATCATTCTTATTCTCTCTGTACTTCTCCATCAAGCCTCTCAATGAATGTATAGCTTCCATAGATGACCTGCCTTGCATAAATCCAAATTGATTATGAGCAATCTTTGTACCTATGTTCAATTAACTTCTCCCATAATTTTAAAGGATGACACATCAAATTAACTTTTCTATAATTTGCACACACTTGTGCGTCTCTTTTATTTTTAAAATGAGTATCAAAATGCTCTTTCTACACTCCTCAGACATCTTTTTAGTTTTTAAAATAATATTAAAGAGCTCCCAAATCTCTTAACCAAATCTTATAAATATTACCACACTTCAATTGGGATATCATCATGTTTTACTTATTTTCCACCGTTGGCTTTCTTTAGAGCTTCATCAACTTCTTTTTTTATTAATGCGAAGATAAAAATATAATGTTTTATTATTATTAACGATATTAAGATCATTAATGTCAATCGTATTTTCAAAAAATTCATTGAAATATTTATCAAAATAGCTCTCTCACCTTTGTTGAATATCTTTCTCTTAGAAAAATACTTTTTAATTTTCATTTTTAATACATTTTAGTTGAATTAAATCTTTTTCACTTTGTTTGGCTAGTTTAAATATATATTTTTCACCATCTTTAATATACAATCTATTATAAAATCACTAAAATCAGAATTTTTAGCGTCACAAATTGCTCTCTTAGACCCTTGCGGACTACTTTATATTTTTTCTAGTTCTCAAAGCTTTTACATTTAAATCAGTTATTATAACACGACTTATTATATTTTTTTCTTTTCATGCACATTATTATTCCACCAACAACTATTTTTATTTATAAAAAAAATTCTATTTTGATTCTCCAATTACAACTTTTGCCACTTGTTTAATAGTACTTGTTATTTTACCGCACACAGAATTCACTTCTTCATGAACATCCTAAATATTGATATATTGAAGTTTATTCATAAAAAATAATTTTGTTTGTCTTTTATGCGCCCCCTCATCTAATTCTATGATAATATTTTCTTATTTTCTTTATCGCACAACTGTTAATATTAAAATTTACAACTGATAAACGATGTTGAGTAATTAAATTTTCACTTAGAATGACCCTAAAGTCTTTACATTCTCTACGGTATTTTTTTTATGCAAGAAAATAATTAATTTGTGTTTTATAAGATTCGTTCTTATAAGTATTAATATGAACATCTCTTTTCATAAATAAAATATTAGCAATAACAAAATCATATGCTAAAATAAAATCTAATATGGATTTATGTTCTTTATTAATCACTCCAAAATCATAGGCACTATGAATATTTTTAAATTCTTCTATCACTCGACCAACATTTCTATTTAAATCTCCTCTTATAAAATTTATTTTTTCAAGAGGTATTATTTGTATTAACTCTTCTAGGTCATTCCAAAATTTTTTTTAAACCTATATCTAAACCTACTTGAGGAGCATCAACAGTTAACCTTAAAAATCTTAGTTTTAACAACAATCTTTAAGGGTATAATTTTATCTTTAATTATATTAATTTTTTCAATATTATCTTTCAAACTCTTATCTATAATTATACCTACACCATTTCTAGTGCGACTCTTAACTGAAGACCAAAGTCTAAAATCTAAGCTATCAATCTCTTTATCATTTTCTTCAACTCATTTAATTTTTTGTGTACATAAGATATTTATTTTTCTATAAACCATAATATCAACTGAATCCATTAATTTACTTGTGAGAGAATCTATATTCAAAGGTCCTATTCTAATATTAGTTTCATGGACTAACTTCTTTATCTACATCTGTATGTAATGTGAGAATCCTTGTTTATTTGACACTACATTAGGGGCCGGTGTAGCGACCCCTGCACACTTTTCACTGTATCCAATAGAGGCCAGTGTAGCGACCCCTGCACACTTTTCACTGTATCCAAGCAATAAAACACGTCCCTTCCAGTGGAGGCCATAACAATTACACAAGGACTTAAATTATTCATGTCATTATTTTTTCGACAAATTTTATGCTTGCTGCCGACTACCTAATGCAACCTTCCACTTTTTACGTTCGGGGCTTGGGACCCGGCAATAACAGTGCAATATTTCTCATGTTCCACATATTACAGATTCATGGGAACCATTTGCCCCATCTATCTCATGTGCATGGGCCTTTTTCGAAGTTAAAAGGCTACAGGTTGATGTGGGACCCTCTGATTAGCTCTTATTAGAGCCGGTTCAAACTACGTAAACTTCTGATAATTTATGCGACATTGGGCTGGTGAACCAAGTGCGACCACGAGGGGGCATGTATCACGCGAATGCTTAGAGTGGAAAGATGAAATGCACGTAGAGGGGAATCATTACCATAGACGGGAATGAAAAACTTACGATTACTTCCTATTTTTTATTAAATAGTAGTATTTTCTATTTTATAAAATAAACTTTAACCTCCTTTTCGTGCTCGCCATCCGTTACAAAGGATCATATCAATCTGCTCCTGTTGCCTAAGCACTGCTTCCTCTTATAGGATACTGATACTGAACCTGGGGGAGAGGTAGAGCAGGAAGTCTGTGATGAAGGTGGAGCCGAAGAACCAGAAGTTGAGAAGGTTAAAGTGGCTACTTTGATCTTGGTACCATTGCAAATACTATGAGTGATTTGGAAAAAATGATATCGAAATGTTGGTGGTATTGATATTACAGGCGGTTAAGCTCCACGTGTTTATTTTTTATGGCGTAGGTGGAGTGCACGTTTGTGGATTAATTATTGTAGAAGGCGCAAGTTCTATTTACGGCTGGCTTTTCTCAATACGTTTCTTAGATGAGAATGATTGAAGCGGAGAGGAAACTTCAGAGCTTGGGAGCTGACCTGGCTGACATGGACTGGAGAGTGGAGATAGGTGGAAATAAGAAGATTGCAATGTAGATATTGGCTCCCTTTACAGTAGCTATAAGACCATACGTGGAAGCTATATAACTTGAAGAGCACTGATGGCTATACCATGTTGGCTGTTTGACAACAAGCACTGAAGGGTTAGAGTAACAATTGTAAGTTAGATGCCTTCTCAAGATGAAATCAATGACTATCACAATATTTGGTGACCAGTGAGATGATTAGACATGGGAAGCAAAATGCTTTCCTCTATATCTGCAGTAAGCATAGTCAATGGGTAAATTATACTCAGGTTTAGTTAAAAAAAAAGAGAGAGCAAGAATGCTAGTAAGATAAGACGAGGAAACTACGTATTTTTATCCTATTTTTACTTTTGGATTAGTAGATGTTTATCCCTCTGTGTAGCTGTAGACGCAAGCTGATCTTAGTGAACCACATCAAATATTTTATTTTATTTTTTTCCCAATATTCTCATTGTTTGTACTTTTCATATTTTTGTGCTCATCATTTGTCTAGAGTGTACTTTCCTACAACACCTTAGACCTGACATCTATTAATTAGAGTGATGTATAGTGAGACTCTATCCAAAGAAGTTGGCTTGTTATGGATGCAGTGCAATGTATTGAACCAACAATTCAATTTTTATTTTTCATTCCTTTTAATGAAGAGATGCCAACAAAGTGAGTTGCACTATTTGACATAACTAAATTTGTAAATACATTTTCTTGCTACATAGCATAAACTTCTATGCTAGAGTACATACACTTGAAATCTTGATTTACTAGTTATCTATCAATATATGTTTGTATCATTTTTTTTGAAAGTTCAAATATTTTATTCCTACAACAAAAACAATGAAAAAGATAACAATAATGACCAAGTGGAGGGTTACAATAATAGGGAAGTAAGTGCTTTCTACACCGAGGTAATCTTCAAGGAACTCTTTTATAGTTTGATCTGACTCCCCAGGGATCTGGATTAAGTCATCTCGGTCCCCTAATTGGGAAAACAATAAACCGTAGATTGTCCATGCAGCAGGGTTGGCCCAGTAATACCATCTCCACCAGGTTGGTATCATCTGTATGAATACTAGGATAATTTTAGTGCACATCATATGTTATCTATGACAGTGAATGATAATATGGTTAGAGATTCATAACCTTTCTAGGAAGCATGAATCCCGAGAAGAGATTCCATAAGATAAAGATTAAGAAGGACAATAGAGCAGCTGCATCTTGTATTGGTGTTAATGCTACAGCCATCATCCCGTAAAGTGTGAAGTAGGCGAAACTTAGCAGGATGAATAGCACAAACCATAAAAATTTAGAGATGACCAGCTGAAATCCTACCATTGTATATACAATACTTGAAAAGATGAGCACTTGTATTGTTACATATGGAATTTCAATTGCCACCTGCATGTATAAGGCTAGTGTTATTTTGTTAATTCATATTCAAAGCTTGGAAGGCAAAGGAGCGTCTTCACGATGAGCAAAACTTAAAAAATAATATATCTTTTAAGTCATTCTTGTCCAAAAAATTTATGTACAACAATTCATATTGAAAATCATGAAGCACAAGATGAAAGCACATGAATTAGGAGGATTTGTTCATATGAAAGGATGACATAGTTGATCCTTGGGCTTTAAAGTTATATGAGAGAAAAAATTTTGCACATTAAAATTTTCTCATTTAACTGTTGGTGAAGGGTGGCATTGGAGCATTGTGTTACATAGATTTTCAATAATAATTTACTTTTTGAGTGGTTTTTTTTTTTTTTTGGTTGAAGAGCTGACTTTAATGAATATTTTCCAAGTAAAATGGTTTGCAGCCCCATCCACAGCTCTCTTTGAAATGCTGTTTCTGCTAATTGAAAAAAACGGCCATCTGACATGCATCCTTTTCAAGATCTATTCACTTCTTTGCTTAAGCAGGGAAGATAGAGGAAAAGTAGCTTTCTATTTGCTATCTTCTATAGCAGGCTTCGACTTTCTAGATCTATTAAAGACTTGGGCTTATTCCACTATCTTAAACTCAATTTATCCTCTCCTGAACATATTTCATATTTTTAAACTTGCCGGATGACTAAAGTCTAAAGTTAATGTTGAACTAAAGTGGTAATTGTTTCAAATTTATGGTGCTTGTAATGATGTGCTTTTGAAGGTTCAAAAGTTACGAGTAATGCTATCACGTTTGACTTTTTTGTTGACATATTTTAAACTCTCTCAAATGACATGAATTATTAATTCAACTCCACAGGCTTTTTTAAATCCTGGACCAGAACACGAGGCTATCTATTGTGTAGCGAGAAATAAATGTTTTGATAAAAAGCTACCTTAGATATTCTTCCCAAAATTTCACTTATAAAGGCCTTAATTTATTTAGATGAGAAAAATACAACTTGTAATTAATTCCTTGTAAAAAAATTATAAAATGTAAATAAAATAAAAAATTTTAGAAAATTAATATGGAATTTAAGCAGTCATAAGTTACTAAATTATGTTAAGTTTTGATGTCAAAACAAAACTTGGCATTTTGTTTAAATATTATTTTTGGCCAATCTTGTTAATATTATTAAAAAAATTTCAGTCTTTTATCATTTAACTACAAATAGGTTTAAATCAAATTCCCTCCATTTTTATATCATAATGGGATATTTAACAATAACACGAGGTTTGCGAATGAGATGGAGGAGTCACGTGTTGTGTTGCCTTTTTGTTTCGAACAGAAGAGGTCTCGCATGAACGGTTATGAGCCTATTATGGCTGGACTAGGCAATGAAGTGATTTATTATTATTATTATTATTATTATTGTTATTATTGTTATTTAATATTTTAATTCTTGAAAATATTCAACAGGCACAGTGACATTGAGAGTTGAGTTCAAATTTATTTTACCTAGGAAAACGATGCATTTAATGATAAGGATTGTGTGTTTTTGTTATGATGTCAAAATTGGATTATGAATCATTATATAATGCTGACTTCTCATTAAATTTGTTCAATCCATGCTAGCAGTTTACTTGCATATACTTTAGTTAAAATACATAGATCGTTCTTCAGCTTACTTGTAAATCTGAAGAAGTTTGTTTGGAAACATGGCAAGTTAGTTAATACACTGGAAATTTTAACTTCATGCTATACTTCTCGAAATAAATAAACAATTCGTTTTTTCCTGAAAACATTAGTTGTATGTGAATTAAATCCTCTCTTCTCTTGATCATTATGCAAAAAATAATTGTTTTAAGTGTGCCAAATATACATTTCAATGGTAATAGAAAAATACCTGAGCAATTACAGAAGGCAGAGTTGAATACATTCCAGCAGCTCTTTCTCGATATAGTACAGTCCTTTCTGTTCCCACAACGGGCTGCACTATACTGGCATTGGTGAAACCTAAAAATAATGCTGACCCATACATGATTCCTAGAACATTGAAAATGTCTTGTTCCTTTGTCCTGTTATGTATTGCGTAGGACTATCAGAAAAGAACATCACAAATACAGTGATTGATAGCAAAGTTGTGTACTCACGTTTTTGAGCCAGCCTGCCAAAATACTACACCAAAAAGTAATGAAGTTGTGATAGTGGTAATGAAACGCACAATATTGTGTTCTGGATTTTTCCAATATGATTTGTTTTGTTTCCACAAGCATGCTAAGCATTGCATTTTGAAGCTGGAACAACTTGTGAGGAACTGTAGTTCCTCAAGATTTTGTGGCCTTTTACTCAATTCCTCAACCAACTCCACGTTTTCTCTGTTAAATTGATGCATTATCTGATTAAACAAAGCAGAAGTTTTGTTGTGTTTTATATCTCAAGTTTTTGAGGAATCTTTTGTCATTCACTTGCCTGTAAAGAGATGAACTGCGGTAGATGCTTGCATAATCTATTTGAAGATTATACTCAATGGTAGTTGATGTAATATCTAACATCCATGTGGATGGATTTTGACCTTTTCTGATTTTGGGTACTCCTGGGATGGCCTGCCTTGGAATGAGCGTTAATTGATCACATTCAGTATGCGCAGTAATTAAAAAAGGATGATAAATTTTACCTTGAAGTAGTTGATCATTGTTTGAGAAAGAGGTCCCAGGGGTCCACTGTATATTAGCTGCCCCCCGCTTTTCATCAACAGTAACTGCATGATGAAATTTATGACTTAAAATTGTGTCATGCGTTAATCATCCTCCAAATATTTAACTGGTTGTCTTGAGAAGCTTTGTGAATTTCAAAGAACGCTTAATGATCTTTTGGCGCTTCAATTTGTAAATTATGTACTGTTCACAATGGTAACGTTGAGCTAGAAATAAGTTTCCTTTTTCAATTTTTTTTATTTTGCCGTTAATAATAGGAAAAAAATAGCAGTATACGAGGGCTGATTTAAACATTTGGCTGGCCAGTTGAAATAGTAAAATGTACATCTCAAAAAAATTTTCGTCAAAATTTAGCCATCGTATGCTCTTTTTATCTGAACTCTTTCACAAGTTAAACATGGTTTTCTACTCGTTCATGGAAGTAGAAAAACTATGATAAATCATAAACTATTGCAGAGTTTTATCAGATACCAATGTATCTTGCATATTTGATAGGAGGTCCCTATGGTTGGGCTAAATTTTCCTAGCGTGTAATTGATGCGACTTGTCTACAGCAAGAGGCGTTCTATGTAGTTACAAAAAGCATGTTTTATCCACCGCAGAAATTCTCAAAAAACTTTTTTTGTTGAAAGATGAAGATATTCTTATGGGAAATTTTCATGGATAGTGAACGTTCTGGTGGATTTTCCAAATGTTTAAACCTTGCTTTTAGATTCATCTTATGTATGCCAAGTCTTGAGTATGAGTTTATTGTTTTTGCAGTTTGTGTCTAAATACGAAGATTTTCATACATACCTCATCAAAAGCTTCAAATATTTCTATGCTTGGTTGGTGGATAGTACAAACAACTGTTCGTCCTGTGTCTACAGTTTTTCTGACAGTTCTCATGACTATTGCTGCAGCCCGAGCATCCAAACCTGTTGTGGGTTCATCCATGAAAATAATGGAAGGACTTGCAACCAACTCCACAGCAATTGTAAGCCTTTTCCGCTGTTCAGCTGATAGACCATGGGCTCCTGGAAGGCCTACTATGGCTTTCTTCAGTTGCTGTAGTTCAACCAAACTCATGACTTCTTCCACAAACACCTAAGGAGACAAAAAAACGGCAGATGGTTGAGAGTTTTGCCTCACAAATAGGTAATGAACAATTGGTTTTCTTAGACGGAGGATAAAAAGGTAAGTCGTACATTTCTGGCTTGCTGTTCAACATGAGGAGGCAGGCGCAGCCATGCAGAGAACTGTAGAGATTCATGAACTGTGAGAAATGGAGAGTGAACATCCGTCTGTTCACAGTACCCTGAGATCCGAGCAAAGGCATCTTGCCTTTTTGGGTAACCAGATATGGTAATGTTTCCTTCGATGCATCCCCCAGTTTTTCTTCCAGCTAAAACATCTAGCAATGTTGTTTTTCCTGCGCCTGTGATCCCCATTAGAGCAGTTAGAATGCCTGGCCTGAAAGCACCACTGACATCCCTTAACAGCTGAAGCCTCTTACCATTCCCCACATCTTTCTTCATTTCCTGATCATAAGATATAAAATGCATTGCTTGAGATGCTTCATAGGAGCATCTATTTACATCGAATGATAGGTTTTTTGTTTGATCGTATTAACGTGGAGTGGGAAAATTATTAGTTAGCAGCTCATAAAATCCTATTGGTTGCCCATTTCTACCATCAGGCTCCTTAAATATAACACTAATTTTGATAAAACTTTCCTATCTTATTTGGATGTTAAAGATAGTTCAACTGATAAGATTTCTATTGGTAATCTACTGTTATAAAAAATTGGCTAAATGGAGAGTTTTACTATTTACTTTTGGTATATCCACATAATAACTGATGTGGTGGAATACAAGGTTCAGCGGCTGAAAAGGCAAAGGACTTGACACTCCTCCAGCTCCTTTTTGTTCATCATCTTTCCCATTAAGCTGTAGATCCTTAAATTCAGCACTAGCAGTAACTTTATGCTTGTACGGGTCTGTTTTTTCAGAAGATTATAGTCAGTTCTTCTCTTGTATGACAGTTCTTTAAAATTCTTGAGATGCTTCTACATATTGATGTTCGAGTACTCACTTTTGGTATATTCGAAGGCAAAGATTGTAAGAATGTTGAAGATTAATGAGAAGCCAACTAGTGCGCCTATAGAAATCCAATACCAGTGCCACTGCGTGAGCAGCCCTCTTGATCTGAGAAAAACCTCACCAATGGTTTCATTGTTGTTGCCGTCTATTTTCTGCCAAAAAGGATAAAAATGAATGGAACTTGTCAGTATTGTTATGCTATTTTTCTAAAAGTCATAGCCACCGGGTAGGATTCAAATAACATTTAAGTTTCAATATTAAACATATCATAGATCATTCATAGATCATTTTTCACTTGAATTCCAGTTATGCTAGGCAAATATCTAAAGACTAGATTTACCTTGCTCCACCTTTCGTCCAGAAATTCATTTAGTGCTACAGCATTCTGACCATATGTCAGAGGAGATGACCAATAACCCCACTTCAGCCATGGTTGGATGTCATCTGATTTTAGTAACATCAGAGTAAGAAAAGAAACCAACATATCAATTTTATGTCTTAACTAAATACTGTGTATGGAAGTTCAAATTTTATCTTCTCATCTGACCTCTGGATATCACAAATCCTGCTAGGATGTAAATTGCGATAAGTGCTGCAGTACCTAGCGTATTAGCCATCATCTGAGTTTTCCCAATAGCAGCAATCAAGCGAAAAAGTCCCATCGACATTTGGTGTGCAGAGATAAAAGCCAGGTACTGCTGAAAAAACCTGCCACAACCAATGATGGAATCCATTTGGAAAGGCTCATTTTAGTGTGCAGCATTAATGACTATTTGTGGTGATTGCATGTTAAAATATCATACCTAGTTGCTGAAGGTGCAAAACCGATGACAAAATATGTTATGGAAGTCCATATGCCTGTTTCAATCAACGTCATCGGGATGCTGAGTATATAATTTGAGAAAAGAAGAGCCCATCCTGGCAGAAGTAAGAGCTCCCTTTGCTTGTAGAAGACAGGTAATCTCTTTACTATCATTGCCAGTTCAGTCATTCCATTGAAATTCACTATTACTACTCCAGCAAAGATAGCTGCTATGAACTTATTTCCTCCTACATATGAGTGATGGTCCATATTTGTTCGAAGGAAAAGTGTCATGGTCACCAAAGCCAGTATCATTATCTGTACGCTCTTAAATACATGTACTGGGTAGTTCCTTTTTAATAGTAACACTTCCCTGGAGAAGCATGCTTTTAATACCTTCCATTTTGAGATTCTGTAGCTTTCGCTGATTTCCATTGTTTTCTCGCTCTTGACATTGCCTCCTGTTATTTGCTGTTGATGATCAACACGCTGATCCAGATAATAGCAATGAAAGGATTCTGCAAACTTTTCGACTGGAAGGTACTGATGTTCCCTTTGGTTATCTTTCCAATACTGTTCTTGATCCATTTTTGAGGTCACCTGAGTGAAGGCTCATAAAAATAACTTGATAAGTTATAAGTCAATTAATGGAGGTTTTTGTTGTCAATTTGGTTGATTTAACTTTTCAGAAAAACTATTATTGTGCTAGATGTGAATATTTGAATCAGGAGGCTTATCAAATGGTCTCCTAGAAACTTCATGTTCCGTCTCTAAGAGAATGTTGATAATTTTTTTTAAGGTAATTTGGTATTTTGATATAACAGGTGGAAGCTATTTCTATAATCACATGTGATACGTGGCTATGATTTTGAGAACTATGCCAGAAGAAAGATTGTGAGTTGGAGTTGGCATAACCTGTTGAGTTCTGCTTCAAAAGTCAGCCTTTGGACTTAAAGAAAGGCTAGATTAGAATTTTTTAGTTGAACTATTATTTAAAATTATAGCATTTATAAACTTTAGCGGAGGATTAACTTTTCTAGTTATGAACTATTCTAATTTCTCAGACAACCTTAGTATTAACTAAGAAACAAAGTACTTGAATATGAAATCTGAAGTGCAATGGATGAGAATAAATTATTAAGGAAAATTCATATAGAAGTTTTGGGTATGCCTGGAACTGTGTTTAATCTGTACTTAGGCACATAAAGGCATTTTTTGTCTAGTTATAAGAATTACTTCAGGAAAAATATTCCTGCGTGGGGACTTTAAGCTGGCTTTGGTATGGATGGACCTTTCAAATGATGGATCATTGGAAGAATTGAATGAAGAATCTAAGTGGGGGAAGTTGGAAGGAAAAGAAAAAAAAAATCATATAGGCCACCATATCCAGTTCAGCATTTTATTCGTTATATCCATTGCTTTATAAATGACCTAATGAGCCGTGTTTCTAGTGAGTGAGAAAAAGAAAAAAAAAAAAAAAAAAAAAAAAAAGGACATTGAGGCCAGCAATTAAAAGAAGGACAAAATAAAAAAAAACTTAATTAGAACCTGTTTCTAAAATGAGGCAATTGAATAATATTATTATCAGATATTGGTAGAAGAATAGGAGAATATAACATAGACGACGCACTACCTAAAGTTTGAAGGCCTAGGGAAGCGTGGAAATTTTGTTTTTCTTTCTACCGATCCTCTTTTCTTTTCTCATGCCATTATTAACATGATTGGATTTAATTGAATGATTATGTTCTCTAATTGAACCATCAAACCTAATCTCACCAGCGCCAATAAGGCCAAAATAAATGAGTTTGCTAATCATTTGTCAAATAACAAAGTGTGGATAGCATTCAGATTCTATTCAACTAATCACGAAAGGTAAATATATGATTTTGTTGACAAATTGGCATTTAGTTACTTGCTGCTAGCTACTGTTAACGATAAATATAATACCATATTTAGCTCAAACTTACAATTCAGTGTAGCCATAAAGCAGTAGATATTCCACGCATTTTAGTAAATTTTTTTATCTATACAGTTTAGGTAATACCTCTTGAAGGAAGTCAGCAATGTTCTTTCTATCGGGACATTTAAATCCCATGAACTCAAAGAACTCGAGTACATTCTCTCGATGACCTTGATAAACAATATGCCCCTGGCATAGTAAAATTATGTCATCGAATAGCTCAAATGTCTCAGGCGATGGCTGGATTAAGGAAATAACCATGGTGGTATCCATTATATGTGCTATTTGCCTAAGGAACTTGATAATCATATATGTGGTGGAGCTATCCAGACCAGTTGATATGTCATCCATGAAGAAACTTCTGGCAAGGCTAATCAGCATCTCTCCTGCAAAATATCCCATTTGCAGCATAAGAAAGTTAAGGTGAGACGGTCACTATCATCAAAACTTACAAAGCTTGATTTAATTTTCTTTCTTTATTCAAGCAAGATTTTTTTTTTAAGCAGTAGCTGCATCAATATCTAGCATTTTCTTGTGAATCATGCTATAATAAGCTAGTTCAAAAGTTTAGTACATATTCTTTGCATTATCAAATTTTTTATTTATGCTTGAGGCTAGAAAATACTGATATCATTATATTGTCAAAGTTATATGATTGTTTTTGTTTTGCTGCAATTTTTACCTGCTGATAAAGAGGAGACGAGAATGTTCATATCGATGCCAGTTACTAATTTGCAATAAAAGCTTGAGGTGAGGATACTTACCAATGGTAACTCGTTTCTTCTGTCCTCCTGAAATGCCTCTTCTCATTTCGTCTCCTACAATAACATTGGCACAGTCCTCTAAGCCAAGCAGCTGGTGATAGGAAAAATAGAGTTCCATGTAAGACTAGATGTTCCAAATTACTACAGTCAAATTGTGTTTGACATTTTTTCGATTTTCTTTATTTAAATTTTTATGAACTTTAATGGCTGCCTTTGGTATAAAATATCATATACTTACATGAGTGAATGGTGTTCAGGATAAAAAGATGATACCTTCAAAATGTAATTTGTAGTCAAGTTGCTTCCTGCTCCACATGAGGTAGCCTGAATAAGAGCAGCATAATTATCAAACAGTCAAAACTCTGAGCTATTATAATGACCAAGAAACCACCTCAAGAAGTTCATCTATCTCTGGGGCCAATTTATTGGTTGATGCTCTTTCTGACCCTGGCATGCCGCTCAAAATCTCTGGATGAATGCAATATTTTATTCAGGTTGGGATTATGTAATACATAGAATGATTTCTGTAATTGATGCCAATTTTAGTTGCCATGTAGATAAATTATAGATTAGATGAAACTTCAGATAGTCGATCCATGTTATATTAGTGCACTTAATTAAGAAATGTTTACATAGATTATATTTTCAAGATACTTGTTGTGTAAAGTGATAAGAAAGAGGCTAATCTGGAGTCTGGACTGGTGTCATAATAATTTTTTTTTATGCTGTATCACCATTATTGCAATCTTTTTGTGGTACACCTCTTCATAAAAAATAAAATAAAGGGCTTTTTTAAGTAATATGGTAGCCATTCGTGAAGAACCCGTTTTCTTTAGATGTCTATGCTATGACGAAGGGGCAGACTGTAAAATCAACCTACAAATTTTCCAAGCATTTGTAGCTTTTGGAAAATGACACCTAAGAACATTATAAAATATCCCTATCGCTTACATTTGCCTTGGCTTATTTTTCTGTCTTTGAGCTAGACCTTTCAAATAGCAATTTTATGCAAACTTTCTATTTTATTGTTATACAAGTTCTAGATAATTAATAACAAGCATGCTTATACTAGTTAATGCTACGCTGACAACTAAACACACAGGCAAAAGCACACTTTTTTCTGTGTTGACCTTGACATCTCATGTTTCCTAAAATGCTATCTTAAATTAAAAATTTGAATTTTAAGGAGATTATCTTGGTAGAGCAAAATGATCATAAACTACTACACTGATTGATTCAAAAAGAAGTGATAAAGTGACTTTGAAAAAGTGCGTGTAAGTCAAACGCTTTAGGTTGACAAAAAATACATAATTGGCATTTGGGTGTTATAGGGGCGCATTTTCTAATGCAATCATGATGATTTAGGGGTTTTTAGTTTTAAGTAAAGGAAATGAAAAGTAAACTCTTTTGAACTAATTTGATCTAGCTTTTAACCACCCGATTAAAATGGTGGCTTCTTACTTTGCTTGATCCGACTTTGACAATTATGTAAATTCTTTTGAACTAACTCGATCTAGCTTTAACAACCAGACTAAACTGTCTCGGCACCCACCTCTATTGTCGGTGCATGCGTTGATCTGTCTAACATTCACATAAGCTGCACTCCAGTTTCTCCATCTCGCTATAGAATATTCGTTGACGTTTATAATATTATATTATTATTAATTGCATCAGATTAGTAAAGAATGCTAAACTTTAACTTGTACATTCCTCGTAATATATAAATAAAGACATGCATATTTTAAATCACATATGGCTGACCCAATAGCCATGACCCTTTTCCTTTGGGTGAGGAAAAAATATGATTGATTGAGATAGCGGCCACATAACTATTGTTTAAAAACCATGAAACAAATCAAATGATGATGCATTAAATGGTAAACATAAACATTTGATAATCATTATTAGCTTATCTGACATGTTTCCACCCCTCATTTAAGGAAATAATAATTATTTTTTTTTAATTTATTTTTCTTTTGTATGTGAGCCGTAAAACATCAGATTAAATGCCAAATCAGTACCAATTTCTTAAACTTTTAAAATGAAGACATGATTAATTTACTTACCAAATGCTTTATTAGTTCCGAAGATGTTGCTGGAGAAATCTAATGTATCGCGCACGGTCATCTCAGAATGATGAAGATCCTGCTGGCTAACGTACATGCATAGCTGTTCAGAGCTAAATGTTTTAAGCTCTTGCCCATTGAATGTGACCTTTCCACTGATCTATTTGCATTCCATTATCATGTTTTTGAAAGGTGAGGAGAGAAAACTGGATTAGTAGACCACAAAAGCATAATTGAAGTTGGATATTTTGTGTGAAGAATAAATTGAATTGTTACCGATTTGAATTCAAAACAGTCTAAATTATTCATGTATGTTGGAGATCGCTATATTACTTCTAGTGCTGTTTGGATTTAAAATATAAATATGAAAGATCTGATAATAGCCCTCAAGGTACCGCATAGATGGAAAATTTTCCACTATTGGTGAAAATCTCTCAAAGGAGAAAAATCATGTGTTCATAACAGATTATAAATCAACTTATATTAAGTTATCCCAACTATTCTGCTTAGCTTTATTAATCCAAAAAATCCAAATCATTTTGGGATACAGTTGAATTGATGCACAAATAAATGATTACATGAATGAGTTTGTCGAAGCCAAAACTCAAGAAAGAGATTTCTTTTAGGATGCAAAATTCTGTTGAATTACTTGTCAGATGTCAACTTCTCATCATCCAAAATGCCAACAGAAAGTGAACTCTTTTAGCTCCGAAACTTATATTATGAAACAAGTGCTACCTCTTTCAATATTAAAAACACAGTGGTTGCCTATAGATGCATTGTTGACAACTGCGCTGGTAAAGAGCTTAAGAGTGTGTTGTTCTTACTTTAAATTCTGGATCCAATTTTCCTGACAAGGCCCGCAAGAATGTTGATTTTCCAGAACCTGGTGGTCCAAGGATTAGGGTCATCCTGCCAAATTAAATAAACATTGCATGAAAATATTTCATCAGGACTGTTAAAATCTAAAAATCATCTACTAGCTTTCGAAACTTTCTTTTAAGTAGTGTTGAAATATTGCTTATTCTACTTCTTTTAGCAGAGCTATATGATTTTTGTGTGGTTTGGATTAGGCAACAAGATTGCTGTTTTGGGATCTTTCTCTTGAACACGTTTCTTTCTTCCAGTTATTAATTTGGAGTTGAAGTATTTAATAGATTATATTTCTGTTAAGTTAGGGTTAATCAAGCAATATTTATATCCCCTTTTCATAAATCTTTATTATTATTATTATTATTATTATTATTATTATTATTATTATTATTATTATTATTATTATTATTATTATTATTATTATTATTATTAATGGTCAACAGACTTTCCGTGTACACTAACCAATCAACTTCTGGAGTTTAGCAGGGTAGAGAATCTAAGTGAGAGATGAGCTCAAGCTGCTTCACTATATAATTGCATTTATCAAACCATTTATTGGTAGTTAGCATCCTTTTTTAGCATAAACAATTGCATATAAATTAAATTACCTGTTTTTGGAGCATTGGATACTACTTTACCTTACAAAGAAATAAAAATATGGAGGGACAGGAGCAATAGGTAGTTTCGTCATTCCTATAACCTATTTATGAGTGACTAAAGGTTGGAAGGAGGAATTAGGAAGAAGGGGCTATTAGGTGTGCCCTTAAGACGAGCTTGTTAAAGTTAAGCCCCAAATGATAATTTTAGAAACTTAATTATACTTGCTTTTGGTAAGTTGCACTACTTATGAGTTAAAATTAAATGCCTGATAAATTGATTGTATTGATCTAATTAAGTGTATGAATGTTATTATCTATGTTGATTCAAAGGATCAACATTAAGTACACAGTGCTTTTATTCTCTTATATTTTAAACTCTGTATTAGACTTATTTGCGTGGAAAGGGGGTAGAGGGTGGGTTTTGGTGGCAGATCCGCATGGGAATGGAAGGAGTGGTGGTTTGGGAGGCTGGGATAAGCAGGGACAGCGGTACGACTGTGGAGTGGACGGTCCTGTACCTTGGTGGATGGAACCTCTGTAAGGTACAAATAAAAGGGGCTTGGATGGCTGGAACTGCAAGAAAACAGCCGGGAAAGGCTGTTCGGGTTGTCGGCAGCGAGGGGAAATGATGACGGTAGTGACAGGGAATGTGTGGGACTGCGGGACAACAAAAGGATGGTCTGGGAAGGCGGCGACGAGGATTTGCAGATGAAATTGAAAAATTGTAGTGAAAATTAACAACGATAGTTGTTCGGGGGCGGCTAAAGCAATGGAGGACAAACAAGAGTCACGTGGGGAGGATCTGGAAGGGGATGAGAAAGATGATGACCACATAGAGATAGATATACAACTGGAGCACTACTCGAACTTTCAAATAAAGCCCTCGAAGAAGAAAACAGATGTCGATGGCTCTCCTAAACAAACTCATGCCAAAAACTAACCTTAGACTTATACGAAAATAAATATATAATAAAAAGATAACTATGAGAGACCCACAAAGACTAAACGACTTCTTAGAAGAGAAAAAAATTGGATCGGTTTGATCCAGGCAGAGCAGTTGGTCACTGCCTATGCGGGACTTCTCGCGTTCAGGACACGATCCCACTTCACACTCGCAACAGTGCGTGAGGCGCTCTCAGAGGTTGGGGGAGCTTTGACCTCATTTGTCAAAGTTTATGACTCTGTATAGTATTGTGTTGAAGGTGTTGAAGCTACTATAACTGCCCGATAAGTCAATCTTATACGCGTTGTTCTTTCAAATCACATCTTAATTGAATAAGTATCCATTCTCCTTTGACTCAACTTGAACTGGTACTATATATAAATGTAGATTCTCATAAAGTAACTCTCAAGCCATTAATTCGCAAATTTTTTTCTTCTACTTCTCATGTCTAGCTAAATAAATCTGATAAATATGTCAGAAGAAATCAACTCTGGAATGAAATATTTGGCAGGCCGAGCCATTCTCACTAGCAACCACTCAAGAGAGCCCTCTTCTTCTTTGGTGGGACCTGGATCCCGTTGAAAAAATTTCTTCCCCACCAAGCTCCTAAGACAATTTCCAAAGCTTTGGCTCATCCCTTTTGTCTTTCCATCTATTGGCGGTTATACTAATGAACTGAATCTAATTTGTAATTAACTGCATATAGTTTTCTAGAAGTGGCTCAGAAACTTATCATCTCTGATTTGTAAGGTTTCCCTCAGCAGGGCAACTGAAGGAGTATATATATTTGAAAAGTCAAAATTTTTCTTATCTGGGGTTGTCATGTCTCTGGTGTCGATTCCTCAAACTAAAGATAATCTTGGACAACCACCGTTAATCGGCTGGAGTCTTTCTCATGGACTCAGCTTGAACTAAGTGCATTTCTCCTTCATCAGTTGTAATCTAGTATTCCTTTGTGTCATTACCTTTTTCAGTGTTTATTAGTTCATTTCCCAGTTCTTCAACATCGCCTTACTCAGTGACATTGACCATTCATTTGGTTGTTCAATCTAATTCAATATGCTGAAATCTGTGGCACTTGAAACATTTCCGTGTTAGAACGAGTTTGGGGATGTGGATTGGTTTCACCTGTTCTCTCCACTGAACTAGTGTATCCTCAAGCTGGGTCGTCTTAGATATTCTGTTGGGTGTACTCCCCGTGCTTGATCCTGGGGTTGAACTCTATTTGTAAGATGTGATAGTCATCCGGTAATGTTGCAGTAACTGATGAAGCTTACATATTCTGCCTATAATGCGTGGGCAGATACTGATGCTATATTTTTCTTTTAATCTTGAACCGAGTAGTAATTTTAGTCTTCCCTTCTCGCTGTCGAAGAATCTTTAAGTTTGTCCACCACTGAGATGCACTATTCTTTAACTTGCAGGTAGATAGTTTCATCATTATGTCTGATGGGACATCTTAGCACTCAAAGACATATTTCAAGGTCCAGAGCCACCGATGACCTTGTCTGGATCTATGTAATTGTCGGAATATGGCAAATCCACCTTTACTCAAAAATCTTAGCTTCTTCAATATTTCATGCTAAATCTTCAGGGTAGCGGTTCTTCATCGTAGGGATCAAGTAAAATTTCTATGAACCTTGTGGATAGTTTTCTCTCAAAGGTGATGAGTCGTTGTTGCAGTCGAAGTGTTTCCCACTGCATATTTTTCTTAGAAATCTCTCGGACACATTTTTATGGATTTATCATAAACGACCTCATGTCCTTTTTTCTTCAATTAGGCTTCTGACCTTTGCATCCTCGGTGGCATGGCTTGGGTCTATGTTTGGGAATTGGAAGAGAATATTATGGATGATTTAGGGTGGGAAAGAAAAATCAGCTAAGGGAAGGAATTTTGTGTGGTGGGGTTGGGTATTGATGGATGCTAGAAACCCTAGGATATGAATAGAGTTAGACTAGCTCTTATACTGAATGATACTAGAGATCCCAACTAACAACTAACAAAAAATATTATTACTAAAATGCCAATATTAGGTGACGATAACTAACAAACAAGAAAGGGGAAACCACAATAGATTCAACACTCCAACTCAAATTAGGGTGAGTCTCGGGTGGTGGCGTTGATCAACAAGGGGTTTGCAGGTGGCTGGGTGGCGGACGAGATGTTAAGCTAGTAGCAAACATCAGGGTAGCGAGGGAAGGCGGGCATCAAGGGCATCGATTCCATAGCATTTATAGCTTAAGCTCAAGTACGTTAATTATGTTTTTTTCATCTAAGGATATAGTTCATCGATGTATGGTTAATTTTCTTGCCTGAATAATGTTGTTGAGATAGTTTATTTGTTATGGAACAGTAACATAATTTATTTCTTCCGGTAGTAGTTTGAACTGATACTAACACATGAAATAAGCTTTGTGGACCCATGTTTATTATCTTAAAATGGAATCATGTATAGTACGCTGAATTTTACAAGCACAACTCACCTGGATGGCTTTATTACTCCCGTAAGTCCATTGAGAATTTTGTTGAGCTTTCTGTTGGAACTTGGACATAGTTTCTCCATCATCTCCTGCTCACGTAAGTTGGTTTTCAGAAGCAGATTCAGCGTATATTTACTCCAGTAAACTACAGGACTAGGGACATTAAACTCTTTACAGATGTTATTTGAGATTAATTGCCAGATCAGCAAGTTAGTATAAAACAACTTATTTTAGCTTATGTGCGGTTGTGTTAGCTGAATTAGAAGTCAATCCAGTCGAATTAATAGGATAAAAACTCTTCTGATTTGGTTCTTAAGCTGAAGTTGGTAAGATTTTCTTATAAATGTATATTTTGAGAGTTTTTTAAAATAATTAAATATATTATAACATATTAGCATATTTTATTTCAAAAAAAAAAAAAAAAAACAAATTAAAAAATTTTAAAATAAATTTAAAATTGATCTCAAGTCCCTAAATAAATCTATTAAAACATAAAAATGATGTCAAACAAGTCTTTAGGAAATTTAAAATTTATTTATGATTTTGCATCACGTATCATGTTCTTTAGTCTTTTGCTCTAAAATCAGAGCATGTATTTTTTTTTAAAATTTTTGTTTTAATGCAAACTTTATAAGGAAATTTGTTTGATGTATGGCCGGCGTGGTTTTGGGTCTCATCTTGTTGAGCAATTATTAGGCACAAATTATAGACTAATTTTACATGTGAATGACATGAGCACACTATTATGCCGTTGTGTGCTCAATCTAATTTGGGTTTGCAACAATACATGATTGTATGCTGAGTGCAAAGTGAGTGTATGACTGTGTACTAGTGACTTCTCAATGTAAAGCTACGTTTGTAGTCAATGTCGAATAATTTTTCCATCCAACTTATAATTAGTAAAAAGAAAAAAATTATTTTATCATAAGGTTGTTATCTTCTGGAAGAACTCTTGAACATTAGAATCAATTTTAAAAAAAAGAAGGGGAACTTGCAATGAGGTTTTGAGGACCCAAGCTTATGCTTTAATCAGATTGAGTGCAAAGTGAGTGTAAATCAATTTTAAAAAAAATAAGGGGAACTTGCAATGAGGTTTTGAGGACCCAAGCAATTCTTATTAAAAAGAAAATTGTAGAACTAATCTATATGAAAAAAGGAATCTTTTTAAAGTCTATTTTCTTTTTCATTTTAAATCATTACTTCAGAAATTTGTGAAGATTCAAAATTAAGAGGATTTAGAATGAATGTAATGGTTCACTTGGGATCCTATTTGTAGATCTCACATATGACAATGTAGGAATAATAGAATGAGCTTGCTTAGACTTGATTTATGGTCATTAAGTGGTTAACTCATCATCGTAATATGTTCTGTTAACATTTGATTGATTCTATTTCAACTTAAATTAACATATTTAAATTAGACCAAACTGGTTCCTCAAAGTTAATGAATTAATAGCCTCAACTTAAATTAACAAACCTTAAGTAAATTAGATCAAGTTGGTTATAGTGACTAGGAGATCAATTTAGTAAATGAACAACCAAGCATGCTTGAGGGAATTGAGGTCCTTCACCATATGAGAAGGTGTAAAATGCACTCATTATTTTTGAGAAGGTAGAAATTGCCTTTTATTTCTATTTTGGTCTTCAACTAGTTCTCTATTTTCAGATGTCATTAAGGAAACTTTCCTAACCATATCTATCTTTGAAAGTATGCTTTTAGACTTATAACATAATATCTAAAGTAAACCATTTGATCTTTATTAGAAAAATTAATCAACATAAGCATTTGCTACACCACATTCATAGCAATTCGAGTGGAGAAGTGATTTGTACATGTTGAAACAATGCTTACGATTCTTCTTGTTAGAAAGCAACTACTACAAGGCATTTAGAGATCTGTTCAACTTATGACATTTTAGATAACTATGCGAAGATTCCTAAACAAATTTATTAATTTATGTAAGTTAAATGGATTATAGTTTAGAACTTATCGGTTAAATTTTCTGAAACGGTACATGCTTGATTTGGGGTAACTATTATTCACTTAAAAATCTTTTAAAGGCTCTCAGATAGTATATGCTTACTTCTAGTTAATGGGAAACCTTAAGGATGTTTGAATTGGGTCTTTCTACATAAAATATTTAAAACTCAAATGATGTGCGATCGATGTGTCTTAAAAGAAAGCTCTATTAGAGTTGAAACATGCACTAAGATTCTCTATACAAGACTACTCCTCGGACTTGGAATTAGTTTGGTCTAAGCCTCCTCAAATGAAGTTATGTATAAAGCTTGTACTTGAGTGCAAGCTAAGAAAAAAATTGTTAAAGATCGTCTTGAGGTGGCTATAATAACTTAAATTCCTTCGTCTATTGCTCTTGACACTCAAATGAAGAAAAAACTTAGGCCACCTCACTTAGAAATTCTCCCATGATTAAAGTCTTAGCCAAAACTTGTTCATGTCTAGGTTCACCTAAATTTCTAAATTATATTAGAAAAATTCATTTCACTAAGAGTTTATTAAAGCTTTCAATGACAAATGTTAAGAAAGTATTTTTCTATAGTCATTGATTCATCTTAAATGTTTAATAAGTGTCATGATTGATTAATCTTGATTAAATAGCAATGGGATGTGTTATTACATTAAAAACAATTAGCATAATTCATTTGAAACATTACTTTAGAAAAAAAAAATAAATTTGTCTCAGCTTTTGTAGTTTTTGGGGCATTTAAAGTTTGAATTAAATGAAATGGATTTAGAAGTTGTAAGAAATAATGTTTGTTATTTAAAATAAAAATTTATATAATCTAATACGAAATGAGAAAATTTTTACTACAAATAATGAGAGGCGATCAAATAATTTGAATTTAGAATATTTAATTAAATTATTAAACATGATTATGTAAGTTTAACTAAACTTAGCATCTATGGTGCTTAATGGTAAGTAGCATTTATTAGTAAATTTAATGAGGATTACATGATCCTAATTTGGCTCTTTTATGATTACCAAAACATGAGATTTAAAAAAGTAAATATGACATTTTCATGCTGTTAGAGAAAGTTGTATGATAAGAATACTTTAGGTTGTCGTTGCCAAAATCATAGAATGCCATTTAGGAGAGGATAAAATGTGAGAAAACTTGAAAAAGAAAAATAAAAGCTCAAAGAAGATTTGGAGTATACATAAGTCTCTCGAGGCAAGAAATATTTGTCTGAATTTTGGAAGCAAACTGTTTATTGCCTATGTTATGGTGGTGTTGAAAACAAAATTCTTCATATTGATATTTATATGATAACATCAAATGTTATAATAAACTATGTTTATAATTAAAGATGGATATATGAAATACTATTTTTAGTTATGATTCTTGGGATGTTATGATACATATGATTACATAAACATGAGACTTGTAAGGCTACATTATATGTCTTTTTCAATATGATGAACATACGAACATAAGTTTTGTGATGTTAAATAATACTATGATTTTGTTTGGTGGTTTTTTCACAATACTACATGTGATGCTTATGAATTTATATGAAGGTATGATAAAGTATTAAGTCATTTCTCAAGAATATTATTGAATCTGGCAAGAGATATCATATGATCTTAAGCACAATTATGATATATTACAAGCATATAAATAAATTTTAATTAATATTATATGTGGTATATGCCATATGATTGGAAATTTTACATATTGAATGATTATAATTATTAATGTTATTAAAATGCGTATGTAAATGAAAACTCATAAACATGAATGATTAATGACTTCTTGAAAAAGATTGCTTAGATTTGATAGATGAAACACTTATAGTTTAGTGAAATGAAGTTTATTTCTACTTAAAGGGCAAGTTGCTGAGCTTGCTGTAGAGAGAGAGAGAGAGAGAGAGAGAGAGGTGAGGCAGGCAGGGCAGGTGGTGGCTATTTAATTTGATATATAATGGAATGAATACTTTCAATCATGATTCATGCATATGATTTCAGGTTGAAACATGCAATGATGCTCAACGACATGCTTTATTAAAATAAACACCATGATGATTGAGGAACTAATTATTGGCACCGACATGATGAACCTGAAATTTGTGTAGAAGTTTTAGTTGGTTGTTATGAATGCAATATGAAACGAAGCCAAATGAAATGATCATGTTAATATTTATGTAACATGGTAATAAATTATGAACTATTGCACAATAGTTATGAACATTTACATGGTTTGTATTTATATGCTTACATGGCATGAATACTATGATGCATGACATGCCCACATCTTATTCATTTATATATTCTATATTAATTAAAATTTGATTATATGTTTAATATAAATTATCCCACTTAATTTTTGTGCTTAACGCTAATATTTTTTCAGGAAAGGGCAGGGAGAAAATAGTATAATGATATGATGATGTTTTGATTTTGTGAACTTATGTAAAAATTTGTTGTTTGTTATAGAGAAAATAATTTTTGTACACATGTTAAAGAGATCAATGATGCATATTTTTCTGTAACTATATGACATTAATCTTTATAAATGAAAGACAAATGTTACGTTTCTTATATATAAATAATACTAAGAAGATAATCATTAGAATGATACATCTCTTTGTTTAACTCATCTCAGTATCATTTGCTGCAATGTAAAGATTATGTTGGTTAGGATGTGTCACAAAATGGTATTAAAGGAATGGTTTGAAGTGACGAATGATTGAAATTTGGGTTGGAATTGATTCATTATAAGTGATAGAGCATGATTAGAAATACTGGTCAACATATGCATTGGATGACTTAAAAAAATGATATTTATTTTTTTATATGTATTGATTTATATAGCTTAAAATTATGTTAACTTGCACATGTTTTTATGGCTAATGAAGAGCAAAATTTTACTAATGGTTTGAATTCCTAACTTATTTATGTATACGACAAAATGAATACACTACAAGAATGCTAGTTATTAGCGTTTATTTTAGTGTATGAAAAATTTTGACGCAGAGTTCACATCAAATTTAGGTTTGATTTCTGATGAAGCTTATTATGAACAGTTTAGCGTCGGTAATACTTTGACGTAAACTGTTTGCGTCGACGTTTGTGCTGAACTTATTCGATATATTGTTTATTACTTAATAGTGTTGACCCATTGAACAATAATGTCGATGCTAACATTTTTTGCCCTAAAATTTTATTCTTGCACCAGCTAGCCTCATTTGTACTTCAACTGTTCGATTGGTCTCTTAGGTCACGGCTTTGGTGACAACTCTTCTCAATCGAGCACCCGACGACTTCAGGGGTGTTTGCATCGGCAATTTCACGACTCTGTCGAGTATTTTTTCGCTCTGATTTTATATCTAAGATTGGTAAGATTCTTTTCTTTGTTTAGGCCCTTCCCCTTTCGTATTTTTAAGGAATTTATGTTAGATATATAATACATAAGAATTGAGTGGTTTGACTTATAAATAAAGTTTGTGTGTTAGACATGTAATACATTTAAATTGAGAGGAATGTATCTAAAATTAAGAGGTAGGTGTTATATTCGTAATACATAAGAGCTGAGTGGCTTGTATACAAAAAATTGGAAGTTTAGGTGTTTGATATATAATACATAAGAAATGAGTGGAATGTATGTTAAAATTGACGATGAGGTGCTCGCGTGATGCGTTAGCATTGAGGGTTATGTATGTAAAAACTAAAGTTTAGGTGTTAGATATTTAATACAGAGGAAACTATATGTAAAATATGAAGGTTACATCTTATGAGTGCACATAAGATTGGAGTGGTGTGTCTAAGAAATTGAAGGTTAGGTGTTAGATATGTAATACATAAGAGTCGAGTGGTTTATATGCAAAAATTTGAAGCTTGGTGTTAAATATGCAATACATTAGAATGAGTTGTACATAAGTAAAAATTAAAGTTTAGATGTTAGCTATATAATACATATATAAGAATTAAATGGCCATACAAAAATGCAATAATTGAGTTGGATAAGTAATTGAAGTTTTTTTAGAACATAAGGCCACCTTTATTTTAAAAGCTTAAGAATTAAATGTGCCAGAAAAAGGTTTAATGTGAACAAAACTGATGTCTATAAGTATTAATTATCTAAAGGATATGTTGAAGGTTGAAGTTGGATGGTAGTGGTTAGGACTACAATAAGTAAATTGAAGGCAAGAACAAAGATCCCTTGAAGCAGGCAATAAATGTTGGGAGACTTTTCTTAAGATGGCTCAAGTACTCAAGGCATTAATATTTGTGCAAGATAGAGTTTAATGCATTAGCTAGATGAACATTAAAAAAATGATTTTTATTCACAATACATTTTGATAAAAAATTTAAGATAAATGGTTATATTAAAGTGCAGATATAATATAATACTTATAAATAATAATTTTTATGTCTTTTTATTCTTACAAAGGGTATTATTTGACTTGAAGGTGTTGAAGAAATTGTAAATATAATAACTAGATAATTGAATTTACTTCAAATAATGGGCTACTTGAATTTACTTATAACCTAATTTAAATAATGTGTTTTTATGTTTGATTTTTAAAAACAAGATAACAATTATTTTTTTAGGAATTTTAAGCGCCCTTAAAAACACTCAAAATATGTTTTTAACAGACCAACTATATTTTATTTTAAACCAAAATAAAAATAAAATGAAATAAAAATAAAAATATTTTAATAAGAAAAACTAAGAAACATGATAAATATAGTTTTTAAACTGATAAACCCCTAAATTCAATCCTAATAAAAAAATCAAAATTAATTTTTAAAAAAATATTAATAAATGGTGAAAAATTGATCAGCTAACACAAACAAATCCATCCATGAAGCACAGATGAACACTGACAACATAGCTTGAAAACCAGTTTTAAAAACTAATCAATTTCAACTCCATTAACAAACAAATAAAAAGCTTTGATTCAGAATTTCAGAAAAAAAACAATCCTTATTTTACAAAAGCTTTATACTGCGATAAAGCATGTAAAAATTTCTATCAAATTAGCCCCTGATTAAATTATTTATAATAAAAATAGCTCTTTTTCGAAAAATTAAGAATTTCAACCATCACCAGTCCTTATGCTTTAATAAAGTTCACTTTCACCTGCATGGCATTGATGGTGACGTTTATGAGCGTTGGGGGAGTCCTCTGCCCAACTTCCGCGCTTGCCTCCACACTCAGCTCCTCATATCTAACCTCCACTTTCGAATCAACCAATCCCAAACTGCCAAAAAACAAATAATTTCCGCATTTATGAATAAGATAGATTCCAAAATACATAAAGTTTAAACATTACCTTTAAGGATTATAGACAAATAATATAATAATATAAATACAAATTCCAACATAATAGATCTCGAATCATTTCAGTTTCTCCATTCAGAAGATGATAAATATGAAAATTACCAGTTTTAATATACTAATCTTGCCTTCAGCTTGCTGTTTTAGTTTTTGCTAATTGATTTTGAATAGAGTTGAGATTTGGTATGTACCTCTGCCTTGTTTCTTTAAACCGTTGGAGAAATATTTCGTTGAGTTCAGAAGTTAGGGGAGCAGCTCTTTCCATTCTTTCCATTCTCTCTTCCTTCACTTTGTCTTGTTGTCTTTGAAAGCTTCCTACTGCAACTGATATATATATATACTATTGGCTTTGAATGAGAATAAAGTGGGGCAGTTGAGTGTCACATCATGATTTATTCATGTGCCTGATCTAATTCATGAGACTGATCCATCAGTTTGAGAAAGAACATATATTTATGATTTAATGAGAGTTTTGCACACAGATCACATAATTTTTATATATTTATCATGATAAGATTTTTATTTGCTTGTAAAAATAAAATGTATTTCATTTTTAGAAAATTGATATAATAATGATGTATTTGCCGTGATGGTAGATTTGTGTGGTATGTATGTAAATAGGGAAATTTATGTGTTAGACATGTGTATGTATGAGAATTGTGAGGTTGTCTGCAATGCCCCTTTTATTAGGTTGATTCTGATATATATATATATATATATATA
>NW_018164606.1:347546-377113 GCF_001263595.1 Phalaenopsis equestris | reverse complement strand
TATATATATATATATATATATATATAATTTTCATGCAAATTTTTTCGTATTTTTCTGGTTTTATTTATTTATCTAACTGTATGTTAGGTATGACTCATATACCAGATAAGAGAGTTGCTAGAGCGGAACGAAGCGGCCAGCGGAGCGAAGTGGAACGGGGGTAATTTTGTAATTACATATTGTACGTCAGGTTATATACATGTCTTGTTCGTAACCCTAGAACTATCTTGTACCCTTTTTCTGAAATTGAAAAAAAGTCGCCGCTCTGCTCCAGAGGACGTAGACATGTTTGTCGAATCTCGTTAAATCCTTACTTTTTCTCGTCGATTTCTATTTTTCTTCGTATTAATTTCTGAACACTGTATATGTTAATTCTGGTTTATGGTTAAATGTGGTAAAAATTGTCCTTATTTTTTCTATCATCATCATTTCTGCTGATATATAAATAACTTTATCCTTCTATTTACTTGTAAAGATAAAATTATAGTGTCGTGTATTTTGACTTGTTGGTTGGCATTCACGGTATAAAGACCCATCATGTCGAGGGTTCAAATCTCCTCTTGAAAGAAGATCATACTCGAATTGTTAGATACATTAGGCGTCGCTAGAAACTTGTATAATAGCCTCATATACGTATTTACAATGAGAGCATGAAAATGCGTTAGTTTTTTGGTTTATTTTTTATTTTTTTAACTGTGGGGAAAAGCAAAGCAAATAGTACTCAAATAATTTGGTCCGCCTCTTTAATGTTCTCTTTAATGATTGGGCCAGGGTGGTAAGAGGAGTAGGGGGAGACAGGAGGTGGATGAAGGAATGAGGTCAGTTTTTTTCCCTAAGCAGTACTGCAGTTCAAGTAATTGATTTTTTATTTTGGCCCTATAATAATATTTTTGGACTATTTACACAAGTACTACACAATTCTATCCTGTCCAACATGTAAACATATTCATATTTACATGCATTCATATTACTTAAATTTTTAATGTCACATCAAAAAGTATTTTGATCACTGTCATTCTAAATGTGGAAATATTTTTTCATGCATAGATTTATGACAATAAGGAATTACAAATGTAAATATTAAATTATGGGTCTTAGATATATACATACATGACAATTGTGTGGTATGTATGTAATTTTCTCAATAACTTTTAGTTTATGTTGTTTCAATGAATTCATCAATTTTGAGATCCAATTTTAATTATAATGTTCATTATATATATATATATATATATAAGAGTATCTTTTTTTAACAAATATTAATAAATATTTTAGAAAAAAAGTACTTTGAAGTAATATTCCATTGAACAGTGTTGCAAACGCACTTTTTAATTATCCCTCTGATAGAGATATTGAAGAGCTGGGCCAGCGATTATGGGTCACTGCTCAGGACATAAATTCCACCAACAACTAACGGAAAAGGACGATGATTTGTCGCACCGCCCTTGCGCGCAGGTCGGCAGGGGTATACTGAAGCTTTATTAATTTGTAGGGTTACATTATTATCCGAAGGTACTATATTTTAATTTTTTTAATTTTTTGTTTGATTGATGAGCTATGCATTTGGAGGTGTAATTGAGTCAAATCGACACGGGTTGGCTTGATAAGTGGCATTTGAGTTGAGCTTGATGAGCTAACACCTAATTTGATTCATTAACTCGTAAGCTGGCTGGCTCATTTGAAAATATATATTATTATAAACCCATTTTAAAAATCATTTATCTTAAGTACTAAACATTCAAAATGTATGTGATTGATACATACAAATGAGTGCAACCCTAAAAAATAAAGTATGGAACCTATTTTTCATAGTTTGACTCACTAATGGTCTAAGACTCTTTAAGACCAATTAATGTCTAAATTCACATATGATAATTTTTCACTATTCTCTTCTTTTTTTTTTTATTGTAGATTACAAGCCTCTCACCTTTACTCACAAAATTTAACAACTAATGGCAAAATTTAAATTATTGATAAGAATTGGACGTCAGAAATCACCTATATTCATGTAGTGAACTAAAAGGAAAAAAGTAGCATAATTAACAATCTATTCATCTATACATTTATAAGTGTGTAAATTAATTAAAAAAAATAAAAAACTTATTAAAACGATTGAAATTCATATTAATCTAATAATAACTAATTAATTTGCTTGAATTAATATTCTTTTAATATAACAAATAATTGTTACACTTGAATATAGTTGACTAAAATATAATTTAATTAAAAAAGTAATGTTGATATTTAAAAAATATTAATTCATATAAATTAAGAAAGATTAATATTGTACAAATAATTGTTACACTTGAATATAATTGACTAAAATATAATTTAATTAAAAAAATAATGTTGATATTTAAAAAGTATTAATTCATATAAATTAAGAAAGATTAATATTGTTTAAATTATAATACTTAAAAATAAAATTTATAGAAATCAAAATTGATTTAAGTAAATGAAAATATATTATTTGAATCATTAAAAAAATTAATTAAAAAGTAGCTATCTTGAAAAAAAATTGATAAGAAAAATGTGAAAAAGTTCAAGGCATTAAGAAAAAAAAAGTAATAGAAGAGAGCTAAAAAGAAGAAGCTTAATTTTAAGTCTAATATATAAAATGTGGTACTCATAATCTTTTTTTAATTTAAATAATTTAAATCTCATTAAATTTAGGGTGTTATATTTAGAAGATGAACGTCTAAATTGAGCTTATATGATTGATTAAGTTAAAATTTTATAATTACTTATTAATTAAAAGAATTTTAGTCAATAATGCATGCCCCTAATGTATATAAGAGTCTTGAATTAAGAAAATATTAATTTTTATAAAATTTAGGATATTATTAGACAATAAAATTCATGTATTTTATGAAGCTTATATTAACTTTAATTATAAACTCACTAAATCACCCATTATGTTAATTCTTAAGTAAGTTGTCATTGATTCTCTCTAAAATATAAATTTATATTGAATGGTTAATAGAGACAAGTAATGTGCGATTTAAGGGAAATTTTTTAAGCATTCAAAAAGCATAAAATTTATGTGTTTTCTATATAAATTTTTATGTCTTTTTGTGTCTTTATGCTGTTCATTTTGTGTTTTGTCACAAGAATTTGACGTGACAAAAATGATGGCGAGGACATAAAAATATATTGTAGCAATGTTACTATAACTATCACTTTAGTAGTTCCAAGGCCAACATTGTAGCGTCATATTAAAAAGTTTTTCAATGAAATTCCCGTGAGTATTACATCATAACACCATACTTGAGCGTCGTAGCCCCAACATGGAGCACTGCAGTGCTATACTTCCAGCTCCTCGATGCTATCGATACCAGAGCATAGAACCAATAGACAGGGTACCACGGTGCTTTATCCAGAACGCCATTCTGTGATGACCCAACATAAATAATTATATATTTTAAATTCATGAATTTAGTCAAGATAGTATTTTTTTGTCTGATAGGGCTTAAAAGGTGCAAAAGCATTACAGAATAGTGTGAATGGTGGTCTAGAAGATCGTCTCGGTTTGTGTATGTCCTGGTGTTAGCTTGTGTGGAGAGTATGAGATTGTGTGTGAGTAGCCAAAGAGAACAAATTAGAGTGTAGGGCAAGAAGGAAGAAAACAATGCAAGAGATTTGCAGAACATGCCAAAGCAAAGTTGGGCTTGAAGTAAGGGATTTCAGGTGCCTTGATTAATCTTTTTTTTTTTTAATTATTTTCATTATAAACTCTTTTGATTGTTAGTTTGAATGAAATAATTTTATGTTTTTAAATCTTTCTAGGCTAAGTGATTTTTTTGTTAGATTTGTGATTTTTTCTTTTTAAATTTTATCTAATTTTGAATTTGAGTTGAGATCTTACATAATTATTTGCTTATTACTACTCCAAAATTACTTAGCAAAGTGTTGTTGTCTTGCACTTGTTTCAAATTGTCTTGAAGTTCAAGATATCAACATAGTTCTGATTTTTAATTGGAATTTAGTAATTATGGTTTCAGAGAGTAGACCTACATCATCTAAACTTTAGCAATCATATTGGGAAGTGAAATTGGTCAATTTTTAAAGTATTTAATGCATAGACATATAGCATTTTAAACTTTAGAAATTAGAGATTTTAATTATCGAAAAATATTAAAAATTATTATTGCTCCTGATTGGCAACAAAATTATTTTAAATTCAAATTTGGTTAAATTAAATTAAAAATTTTGCAAATCCAAAGAATTATTTTAATTTAAATACTTTCTTTTAAAAAAAAATTCATCAAAATATAAATTTTTGTGTGATTTGAATTGAAGTTAGGGTTTTGAAAATTAATATTTAGTCTTCTAGAAAGTGGTTTATGTTATTCCTCATTGGAACGTTATATTTACACTACTTAAATGAGACGAACACTTGCGTTTGCACTCGCAAAGTCCTGTATATATGAGCAACAATTAATACAAATACTTATTCTGCTTCTGATCAGGCAGTTTTATAATTTTTAATATATTTTTATATAATTTAGGCAATTTTATAATTTTTCTCCCTCTCGATATAAATTTTTTTTTTTGTGCGGACTCTTGACGTACCTCTACGTGCGGACCAAGTTATTTCTAAATTATTTTCAGGTTATTTCTGGATTATTTTTAATAATATCGAAATAACCCAGAAATACCCAAAAAATAAAGACCGCGGGTTATTTCTGGGTTATTTTCATTTCTGGGTTATTTTCAAGTATTATTGAAAATAACCCAGAAATAACCTGAAAATAACTTAAGAATAACCTACGCTGCACGTAGAGCTACGTCAGAAGTCCGGACAGAAAAAGCGCTCCTCGATATATGCATTTACCTAATACTTAAAAAAATATACATTTGATAATTTTGCCGGCCCCTGATTCTAATGAATATGCCCTGGATTGAGGCATTAAAATTTTGTTTTGAGAAATTTACATACATAATATTTAATTTCTATGATTTGCATGAAAACTTATATTTCACTTTCTCAAAATTAGAAATTTATGTAAATACATAAAAATTATATGAAAAGTATGCAAGTATTTTTTTAATTCTAATTATTAACTTCAACTTTAATCAATATATCAAGCATTTAAAATACTTATTTTTTTCTTGTCCACACACATCAATGCATATGTATTATTGAAAACTGATTGTTTGAATTTGACCGTGATGAGATAGTGATGGATAAATTAAGCCCGCAAGTTGATTAAATGGGCGAGAGGTGCCTTAAATTTTCACATGTATATTCCCAACTACTTGCCAGATACATTAATTGTTACGCATATAAAAGCATGGATTATTATATATGGAGGAACAACATAGACAAGAAAGTTAGAAAATCATAACTGTATACTATTTTTGCACGACCAGATAATTTGTTTTTTGCTAAAATTGTGTTCATTAATTTGTTAGGCAAAAAGTTTTGGACTTGGGATATTAATCTTTTTTAACACGTAATTGAGTTCAAAGTCATTTCGAATCACATGCTAAGAAAAGTAAGTATTGACTTTATGTTTATTTAATCATCATTATTTAGAAAGATTTAGATGTATCATTTAATTTATGTGTATGTACATATCTCTCATTATGTATATTAGAGCTGCTAGCATGAATTTCAAAGAGAACGAACGACCAAAAATAAAAAACTATTTCTAGCAAAAATAAAAAACTATTTCTAGGTTAAAGCCATGGAGATGGTTCTTAGCCCAATAGCGATAAGGTCTGCCAAGAATAAGGCGTAATTCATCCTAATGGCAAGTCTCATCGAATACCTCAAACAGACAACGAGAAGATCCACCTAAGACCTTGCAAATAGGGGCATCTGGTTGAGGGGACGAACTGACCAGGTAGATAAAACGTAGGCTGCTTAAGATTTTAGCCAAAACGACAAGTGAGTCATAGTTCACCCAGCAAAAACAAATCAACTCATCCGTCAACCAGCTGATTGACCGAATCACAGACAGAAACCCCCTAATCGCAATTGGAAGACAGACTTGCTTTTGTTGCTCGGTCGACTAAACACAAGACACAGTCTTCACCTAGTCGAGCACCTCAGTCGGTTGCATTCTAGCGAATCGATCGATCAATTACCACTATATCAAAATTCAATGTGTAATACAAAAATGAAATGAAATTCATACAATTAATCAATGCATTAATTACATTAAGAATAATTTCTACATCTGTTCCCTCCTTTCTGCAATTGTACAAAATATGTTCTTATAGATAAGAGAAAAAATAATGATCAAAGGGAGGTAGACTATTGAGACTCTCTCTATTCTTTCCGCAGTAACTCATAGTTCACTTTATTCTCTCTTTCACCCGATCATAACTCTCGAGATGTGTTCACAAAAGACAATCCAAAATCAAACTGTCACCTATACTTCAATTATTAAATACACGACTTTATCATGTATTTCTTTTTTTTAAAAATAAAAAAGTGTTACTTTTACTGTAAACACATATGAACTGTGCGGTATGTATGCCAATTTTAGGGGCGTTAATATATTTACATATCACATAATTCTTTTGCATTTACATACCTAATGCTTAAGTATTCATCTTTACATGCATTCCAATCAAAGATTTAAGCATCACATAAAAATAATATATGGTTTTATATTTACACTATCATTTAAAAAGTAAAATATATATTTTCACGCACAAGTTTATGACATCAAGACATTATGAGTGTTAATATCAAACTTTGAGTGTTAGATATATAAATACATAAAAATTATGTGATATGTATGTAAATATTTCTAAAATCAAAACAGTGGTATTTTTTATGCATGAAAAGTTTGGGTTGTATAAATGTAATACATTAAAATTAAGTTGTTAGATATGTAAATACGTTGAAATTGATGGTGTGTATCGTACATGCTCCTATTATTACTTTAAAAAAAATATGTGCACCGATTTCGGTTTTAAAATTTTTTATACAATGTGGGGCTGCACTCGACTATTAATCACGTCGGCTTGCTCTCAATTTTTTGAAGTGCGAGAGAGTAAAAATTCTAATCCCACCAACATCCATGTTGAAGTATTATAAAAACAAAATTAAAAATAAAATTAAACTAAATTAACTTGCCAGATTTGGAGGCTATAAACATTTTATAAGTTCATCGTCTTTCGTGTTAAGCCATCAACATGGTTCGGGTTGACTCCTTAGTGAATCGCTTCGCGCAAATGCCACATTCACATATATACATTCACATATTCACATTCACATATATACATAGATATATATAAAGTTTTAATAGTCTTCTATGGATACTGTTTCAACTGCAATGTAAAGGGTTTGTAATCTAGTATGATACTTCTATAAATTCTATGACTAAAATAACTAAGAGATAAAGTAAAAATTAAAGTTTAAGTGTTAGACATGTAAATATATAAAAATTGGGTGGTATGCATGTAAATCTTTGGACAAAAAAAGAAAAGAAAAAAAAAATGCTCCCAATTGCCGGTTGGAGTTGATAACGATGAGTAGTAATGCCACCACCCACAAACAACAGAATGATAATTAATGCGGGTGGAGTGGGTGATAATGCATGATTTAGTAAGCTAAATGAGCATTTTGTCTGAGGGGACTTCCAGCTTTCAGAAAAATATTTACAAGTTAAGGAGGAGGCAAGGGCGACAAAATGATATTATGGTCCTTGGATTCCGCGAAGATCCAGCCCTTTTTTTTTTTTCTAAATGGACAAAATTTAAATAATTAAATAATTAAAAATATAGAAGATTTATTTCTAAATAAAAAGGTAAAAAACTCCAATAGCCAGAAAGATAGTTTCTTCAAGTTCAAGAATACGAAATTAATTAGGATGAATGTGATCTTACTGGTTGTTGAAGTTTTACAAGGCTTGTATGGATTGACTAGTTTGATTAAGCAAAATGCCCATTCATCTTTTGATACTTCTCTGATGTTGTCTTGACGATCCTAATTATTGATAAATTGTCGCCTGTTTGAGATACGACGATTCATCCTCTGCCTTTATGGCTCGGTGAGCTTTGAAATATAAAGATATTATTGTCAATATTATTTGATTATTTCGTAGGTTCCTTATGCTGATGAGCTGCTACCCATTTGGGATGTGAGAGACTCACTCTCTATGCTATGACTTAGCAAGAGCTTTGAAAACATTGGGATATTCCCAATCGAAATAGTCATCCTTTTCTTGACCTGTTTAAAAGTCATGATAACATAAGCAAGACCCCTCTTATCGAGAGTATTATTGGGTATCCCTAAAATGTAATTAACAAAATGTATACATTCCTTTAGGAGGTAGCTCGTTCTTTGACGTGGAGAGCTTCTTAGATGGCTAACAAACTCTATTATATTTTTAATTCTGGGTCCCTTATAAGGGGCCTAAGGGGTGTCTGAGGTACGGCTAGTGATGGTAAGAAATTACAATCTTTTCTTGAGTTGGATCTACTAGAAAATTAGTTGATGCCTTCGCTCGACTTTTTTATAGTGATTAGTTCGGATGCACATCTATTTTCTTCTAATTTGATTGGTTCGACTCTCACAGTCGGATCATATTCTGTTCTTCTTCTGGATCGGTTGCCTTAGGCCGGTGGCAGTCATTGCGAGGAGGGGGAAGATGCAGTTGGGGGATAACGAGATGCCATAAATCACACAACGAGCCCATGATTTCTTTCATTGGCCCCATTCATGTCAATGATGTCATGTCAACATCGTCAAATAAATCGTCCACGTGGAATATTCAAACTCGAAGGAATTAAAATATAAGCTCAATGTTATTTTGTCGTCTACTAATAATCAAAAGGGCGCTCGAAGTTATCTTCAAATATCGATGCAGCCAATTTAAACAATTAAGAAATTAACGAAATTTAATAAATATGGAATATAAATAATAATCTGAGATGCTAATAACGTCAAAAATTAAGGAATTGTTTTTGTACTATAATTTCTATAATATTTATTTAGTAAATATCTCAAGAGAATTATTGCATGGTGATGAGATTGAATCCAGGTCTAGATTAAAATCTTACATATCTTAATTAAGAAAAAATGCATCCAAAAATAAATAATTTATCACAATGGTTGTTGATCATTTAATGGAATATTTCCTAAATTAGTTTAAATAAAGATAATTATAATTTACATGGGACCATTAAGAGCTTATCCTGCCTAGCGAACTGTAATCTGTCAACTTCACCAAATTTATTAATGTCCTCCACGGTTTTGATCTATTTATTTTAATGCGAACTTGGATTTATTTGATAATATTTGGGTTATTTGGTAATTTTGCTGCAACGAGGCCATCGAGAGTCCGATAAACTGTTTTAGTGGTTGTTTACTTGGAATCATTAGGAGCGTCTTGGCTCTGTTTACGTCCGATCTGTGAAGGAGGGTCTTGGGAGTTTATTCTTGTAAGTGTGGAGAAGAATAGTCCGATAAACTGTTTTAGGGGTTGTTTACTTGGAATCATTAGGAGCGTCCTGGCTCTGTTTACGTCCGATCTGTGAAGGAGCGTCTTGGGAGTTTATTCTTGTAAGTGTGGAGAAGAAATTTATGTGAGTTCTTTGTAAAACTATCAGATTTTTATAGTGAATTTGTGGTGGTGTGCCTCCGCGGTTTTTTCCCCGTGCTCAGGTTTTTCCACGTAAATTTCGTGTGTTCATTTCTGATTGTTTTGATTTTTCTTTTGTGCTTAAATTTATTATTCCAGTCTTCCTTAACCCTGTGATCCTATTCCACAGTGAAACTAGAAGAAGATTCTTTTAGGGTAGTTTCTCCGAACAAAACTGGAATCATAGCGAGATTCAATTAGAGTGAGAGCAATGACCGAAGAAGCAAGGTTCAAGGTGGAGAAGTTCAATGGGACGAACTTCACTTTTCGGAAGATGCGGGTGGAGGATTTGCAATATCAGAAAAAGAAATTGTGTTTGTCACTACAAGGAATCACAAGGAAGCCTGAGTCTACGCCTATTGAGGAATGAGAAATGTTAGATCAAACAACATTGGGTTTGATCAGGTAATCACTTTTATCATCTATTGCGTTCAACATTATGAATGGGGAAACTATAGTGTATCTCATGGTGGCACTGGACAAGATGTATAAAAAACCTTCTGTTTCTAATAAGGTTTTTCTGATGAAGAAATTATTTAACATGAAGATTGTGGAAGACAGTTCAATGTCAGAGCATCAAAAACTTCAACACTGTGACGAGCCAGTTGTGTTCTGTGGGGATTATGTTTGATTATGAAATCAGAGCACTGATGATACTATCTTCGTTGCAGGACAATTGGGATGATTTGGTAAATACAGTGAGTAATTCTTATGGGACTTTAAAATTGAACTTTGATGAAATTGTGGGCTTGGTGCTGAATGAAGAAGTTTGTAGAAAAGAAGTGAATGATGAATGCTCATGTTCTACATTGAATGTTGATAACAGTGGAAGACATCTGGGCAAGAATACAAAAAAGGTAGATTTAAGTCCAAGGAAGGAAAGTTCAAGTCAAGTAGAGGAGAAAGCTAGAGCTACGGTAAAAATGGACATTTCAAGGACTGCAAAGCTCTAAGGAAAGATGGTGGTGGAGGGCATGAAAGTAGTTTCTCTACTAATGTCTCCACTGGTGTAATATAAAATGACTCTCTGGTGCTTTCCCTAGCAGTATTGAATCTTGGATAGTGGATTTAGGTGCGACTTTTTATGCTTTCCAAAAAAAAAAAGTATTTTAAAACTACACTCATGGTGATCTAGGAAAGATTTTTTTGGGAGATAACAAGGCTTGTAATATAGTAGGAAAGTGTGATGTTGATATCAAGTTATTGAATGAAGCAGTCTGGAGGCTTACTAAAGTCAAACATGTTCGTAGTTTGAAGAGAAATCGTATCTCCGTGAGCCAGCTGACAAAGTCAGGACATGTGACTACTTTTACAGGTTATCTAGGAAGGTGACCAAGGCAGCATTAGTGATGGCTTGGGAAAAAAATTGAAGGCACCCTTTATTTGATCAATGAAATGGCTGATTTCATTGACGTGGCTATAACTAAGGTGAATGCAGGCCTGTGACACCTTTTGCTTGCTCATATGAGTGAGAAAGATATAAAGTCCCTACTTTCTAAAAATAAGCTTCAAGGTTTGAAATCAGTTGATTTGGATTTCTGTGAAGATTGTATATATGACAAGCAAAAGAAAATTTCTTTCTCGAAGAGCTGGTCAATGATGAATTCAAAGAAATTGAAGTTAGTGCATAATAATATATGAGATCCTACTTCAATTCAGTCCATTGGAGGTTCTCACTATTTTTTCACATTCATTGATGATCACACGAAAAGGCATTAGTTTCTTTCTTAAAGCAGAAATATGAAGTATTTGAAGTCTTTAAGAAATGGAAGATTGTAGTAGAAAATGAAATATACTTGAAGCTGAAGTGTCTCAGATCAGATAATGAGGGTAAATACCGTGATCAGAAGTTTAGAAATTTCTATGTTATAGAGGGGATCATGCATGAGTTCACTATTCCAAGGATATCTCAACAAAATAGTGTTGTTGAGTGTATGAACAAAATAATGACGGAGTGTGTTAGAAGCATGTGGTTGCATGCTGGCTTGTCGAAACAACTTTGGGTTGAAGCATTTAACACTACAACTTATCTGACTAATTGTAGTCTGTCATTAACTTTGGAGGAAGGCTTACCTGAAGAAGCCTAGAGTGATAAAAAGGTATGTCAAATCATTTAAGAGTATTTGGGTGTTCTACATATGTGCATGTTGATGCAAATTCTAAAAGAAAGTTAGACTCAAAATTTGTCAAATGCACCTTTATTGAATGTGTCTCAGAGGATTGGGTACAAGTTCTGGGATTATCAGAATAAAATTTCATTAGGAGTAGGGATGTCACTTTCAACGAGATAGAGATGTACAAGGACATGGTCAGAACTCGGGAAATTTTTTCAGCAACTTTTGAAGAATCCAAATGTTTAGAGATAGATGATACTAGTGATCAAGAGGAGGATGAAAAAAGAAGTGCTCAACCAAAAGGAGCACTGGAAGTTCCACAGACATTAGATACAAAAGTTAGGAGATCCAGCAGAAGGGTTTCTAACAGATGGAAGGAGTGGATTATACATATATCTTCTCCCCATTGGTGAAGATGATAATTGTGAGGGTTGTGCTGAGTCTGGTGGCAGTAGAAGATCTACATCTGAAGCAGATGAATGTGAAATTAACTTTCTTACATGAAGATTTGGAGGAGGAAATATACATGGTACAACCACAAGGTTACAAGGTTCCAGACACAGAATGTTTAATTTACATATTGAAGAAGAGCCTCTATAGATTGAAGTAGGCGTCGAGACAGTGGTACATAAGGTTTGACAAGTTTATGTTAGATAATGAGTACTCAAAATGTCAGGTAGACCACTGTTGCTTCATCAAAGACTTCAGTAACTATTGTATGTTGCACTTTTTACTCTGGAGGCTGAATATGTCACTATTACTGATGCTGGTAAGGAGATGATTTTTCTACAAAGTTACATGGCAGAATTGAGCAAGGAGTAGGGGATTGAAAAGCTCTACAACGACAATCTGAGTGTGATTTATCTTGCTAAGAATGTTGTTTTTCATGCTAGGATGAAACACATTCAGCTGAGGTATCATTTCACTCATTCTCTTCTTGAAGATAGACAGTTGTTCCTGGAGAAGATACATACAGATCAGAATTCTTGAATATGTTGATGATGTTAGTGACTATTGAGAAACTGAAGCTATGTTTGGCTTCAGTTAGGTTTCATGAAGGTCAAGACCGGAGGTGAGCCACATCACAACGGAGGTGAGCCACATCACTACACATGATTATGAAGGTCATTCAGATGGAGGTGCAGGTACAAAACACTGATGATGGGTGCTATAATTTTCAAATGGGTGATTGTTATGATTGTGGAGCCTACAACCCCCAAACCAAACAGAGAAGCCGAAGCTTTTGCGCTGGCCTTGGGCGCTTCCTACAAGGGAGGCGCTTTTGCTCTCCTTATGGGTGCCTTTGCACTCATGCTTAGGCACTAGACAGAGAAATGGGTGCCTTTGTCCTTCCCCCGTAGGCTCCCTTTGCGCCCATATTTGCGGGTGCGTTTGTCTCTTACTCGAGAGACGGCTTTTTCGCCTAGTCTGGGTGCCTTTGTGCCTGGTGCAATTACTTCGTTTTCTGGGTTTTTAAACCAATTTCGAGCCGAGTAAACTTGTGTTGGGTCTTCCTTGGGTGTTCTTCAACAACTTCCCAGTGAAGGAGAGAAGAGTTGGAGAGGAGGATTTCTTGGATCTCGGCGTGTGTTTTTCATGTCAAATGAAGAAGGAAGATTGTGGAGCTTCCTATAAGTTTCTTCGTGTGAGTGTGGAGAAGAAACTTGCGTGAGTTCTTGTAAAACTATCTGATTTTCAAAGTGAATTTGTGATGGTGTGGCTTCGTGATTTTTTTGCTATTCTTGGATTTTTCCACAAAAAAAATTCTCATTTGCTTTTCCATTTGTTTTGATTTTGCTTCCGTGCTTCAATTTATTGATCTGATTTTCTCAAATCTTGTGATCCTATTCTTCTGTGAAACTTGAAAGATATTATTTTGGAGTAGTTTCTCCGAACACCCCCTTCCTCCTGAATATTTTTCCTCCTTTTATCCCATAAAGATTATTCTCCTTCCTCCTTAGAATAACGTGTCCTTCCCCAGTTCCCCCCTAGCCTACCTTATCCCGTTTTTTTTTTTTCCGATGGGAAGGATTTAACGAGGACGCGCCCTCCTCTTGGTGCATGGTCCGATGTCAGCAATGTTACAGACATCTTTTACCTCGGATGGTGGATTTAATCTTGAAAATTGGCAAATACATTTATTTATGATTGGACGCTGTTATCGGTTGGCCAGTTTGAATGATCAAAAGTGATCTAATCACTTTGGGTAGGTCGACACAGTGAAAAATACATCTTAAAAGAAGGGCTCTGTCCGGCCTGTTCGATGATTGGCAGTTTAGGAAACGGGCATGATTTCACAATTTGATATTTGTGTATACAACAATGGAGGTTCAACGTCTTCTCAAACTAAACCTTAGGAGAGGACATGTCCAATGTTTCGTTGGAATAGAAATATTTTGCAAAAGGTAATAATGGCCTTACAAATGTCATGAATGAAGAGATGTGTGACATTTTTTATTGAGACGGTGAGATTTTTCGGTGCAGAAAATAAGATTAATCATCAAGTCACCATCTCATCTACATGTGTGACACTCTAAACATCATTAATAAGCTTGCATGAGTGGTAAGTATCAACGTATCAATCTAATGCAAGTGTAAATAGTAAATCCCGGAGGGGAAATGATCATGCGTCTGCCATCTGCATGAGCAGTAAAATTTAATTTTTGGATTAATATTCGTTGAAAATACCAAATTATAGAGCAAGCATTGATTCACTTTAAAGAGAAAAGTCCAAAAAGAAGGGGAAGGGCCGCGTTTCTGTCATCTACTCGAGTTTTTGAATTCATTTTTATTCATAGAAAATAAAAATTATAGTATGTTCATTTGTAATTTTTAGCATTTTATTTGTAGGCCAATACAGCAAATTAAGTGATTATGGGCTGACAAATTCATCGGTAATCATGTCTTTTTAACTACATTATCAGCTGAATTCAACCGACGAATGTTATCAGTTGATTAGCGGCTAAGAAATTCAAAGACTAAATTTTCAGCTGAATAATGGTTTGATTATTTAGCCGCAAATTTAGTTATTGTTTTTTTCAGCTGCTAATAATCAAGCGACTGAAAATTCAGTCGCTAATTAACCGTTAAATTGTAGCAGAAAATAAATAAATAAATAAATAAGGGTCCCTAGCCAATGTGGTGTTACCATCCCATAACACTGTAAAATAACAAATAGAGAATGTCAATGAATAAAAGCAAAATAAAGATAACCACAAATACCAACAAATCTTCCAATACAATAGTGCCTGTAGAATAAATGAAAGAAATACAAACAAAGTTCTACACAGATAGAGAAAAAGAAACTAATTATTTTATTCCTCCTTGGCCAAAGAAAATTTGCAACAACAACGTGTGTGACGCTGCACTTACTCAGTACTCGCCTCGATCCTATTAACCACGGCATGAATAGCTTGCTCCGTCTCATTAATCCTGGACTCTATCTCACGTACTTCAGTAGCGAAGCTGTTAATCAACTCCTTCGTCAGTGCGACCACATGTCTGAAAACATTGCCATCAACCAATGATGACCTCTAGCTAAAATTAGAGAGATGCACCTCATAAACAAATTCCTTGGCACCGAAGCTGTAGATCCTCCCCTTATTTTTCCCCTTGACAGCTTCTCTCCAGGTCTCAACTCTGGGCAGTTAGTTAAACACTATAGCTACCAACTATTGCTGGGCTCTAACTCCGCGAATCCTTCAGGCACACATGCTCGTCCTACGGAAGATTATAAAAGGTAATTAGCATTGAGATAAAACTATAAATAAGTTTCATAAAAAAAATTGTTTAGCTTACATGGACATGGCAAAGTATGTCATCGACCCACCGGCACTTTGTCTGACACTAATGAGCGGGCATGCAACATGGTAATTGTGGGATCTCATCCCAGCGTCAACCTCAGTTAACATATAAAGGTTAGAAAAAAATGTAATTGTAGAAATCCTGTTGATGCAAGGAATACATCTTACTATCCACCTCCTGTACTCAGTATGTGAACCCGAGCCTCACTATGTGTAAGGAGGTACCAATGCCCCTACAGTTTGAGGTAAGCCTGATTCTGTTGGGTCATCTCCCTCGTCCCGCAATACTCAAGAGAGGTTCGCGCTTTTGACAACTCAATCCAAAAATCCTTGTCTATCTAGATAGAACTCTGCCACTTCTTGCAGATTTCAGTGAAATTTTCTCAAACTAGTTATGGCCTCAGTCTCGAAGTTCTGTTGATTCAGCTAATGATGCATAACATTCCATTAAAGTCATACTACAAAATAAATATCAAACAATATTAATTATTATTAAAGAGTAACTTAAGATTATAAATGTATTTCAAAATTATTTAACTTTACCTCACATTCTTCGAACCACATATCCCAAACCTCAATCAGGATCTTCATCCATGATAAATACAAAGCATCAAACTTACTATTACTGATATCTGTGATCTTGTGGACGAGTTGTAATATAAAACCTGTAAGAAAATAATATTAGCTGCATAATATAGTAGAAATGAATTTCAATTACTACAATTTAAATTACTTATGAATCTCTATCCAACTCAATCTATATCCGTCTAGAGATTTCCATCACAACAGGCTCGACAGGAGTGAAGGGCTTGCCTTGGAGGATGGATGTGGCAATGTGATGGGCATTGTAGGAGTGTGGTAGGTCTACATAATCGGAGGTGAATCGAAAGGAATGATCAGCACCGTTGTGGTGATCGATGTGGTGATTGTAACAGTTGTGCTCATCTACATGGTGGGTCATTAAGCCGCCTGCTTCTTCCTTCGGAAGAAACTGGAGACAATTGATCTCTGAGGACCATGGTTATCATTGCCACATGAAGTCATCTATAATAACTAAATTAATCTGACTAATTATTAGAAAAAATAACAAAAGTGAAAGTAGAAAACTTACGAAAGTAAAAGCATAAAATAATATAAATAAAAGTAGGAGACAATAGAAGTTAATGAAGGAAACACAAAAATAGATAGTGTAAAAAATAAAACCTACAAGAATCCATCTTATTCTAATTCATCAGATGACCAAGTGGAGGTTAAACTTAAAATTTCTTCATCTATCTTGTCTTCAAGCCCATCCACATCACAACTAACTTTTTCATATGCAACGGTAACATTCACTAAGGTATTCTCTTTCTTAATAGAATTAAGAGGAATGCAAAAATCTAACTTTTTTTTTGCTCCTGATGTGCGACTTAATTCAACAGTAGTTTGGACCTCAAAAGTCGCTTTAGGTCTAGTATTGATGACCATTGTTCAGTCAAGTTTGTTGCTTATTCCATTAGGGTATCCAAGGTAAAGCTGTCGATTCGGCTTAGTGGGTAGGGTTTGAGTTCGACTAGAAAAATACTCTAACCGAATATTATACGAGTAAAAAAAGTCAACCCAAACCTGACTCTTCAACCTACCAACCCAAACGAGACCCATAAAACCCATTTAAGGTAAACAATAATAGTTATTTGGGTTTATTTCGGATAATTTTGAGCTAATTGGGTCAATTTCAAGTCAATTTAAGATTTACGAATCATTTTCAGGTTGCACGTCAGCCCTGCTCCCCATCTCACAACTAAAGGAGCAATCTTTTTTGAGCTCTTCTTCACAAACGCTCCACACTCATTGTCAGAAGCAATGTCAATAATAGAGTTCAGGCGGTGGCCAATTGTGAGAGGGAAAGGCCAATCGAAGGAGCGAGTGAAATGAGAGTAACAAAGCAAAAAGCATCGAGCGAAACAATGAGAGAAAGAAAACAAGAAAAGCCTCAAGACTTTGCCTACCTCCTCTGCATCCTTTCTCTCAAATTCCCCCTTAGTAAACACTTCTCTCACAAAGAGAGAGAGACGCGTGAGGAAGGGTTCATCGAGGAAGAGAGGAGTAGGGGAGCCTCGCCGGTTCCCACCGGTGAACTAGCCGGCGGTGCGACCCAAAAGGGGAAGCTGAGCAAGCCTGAGAGCTTCTGAGAAGAGAAGGGGAGAGTCGCAGCTGTTTCACCAATGGGAGGCACTAGGGCATCATGAGGGTATGCTGTGAGAAGTGGCGTGAGGCTTAAATAAAGGTTTTAATTATTTTATTTTTTTAATGTTTTAAGTTATACACATTCATTTGTGTGTTATCTGTCCGTGCACAAAAATATATCAAAATGAGTCTCCTTCCTGGGTAAAGTCGAAGTTCCGGATGCGCTCACGTCATCCAAGGTCGTCTGGACAACTTCATGAACTACAGATCAATTTAACTCCAATTTGTGGGCGGTGCGACAAATGACATTCATCGATCCGATTGGGTCATTCGACAAATAAAATGCTGACTGGTACTTGTCTAGGCAACGACCAAAGTCTAGCAGAATGCTTTCGGCAATGAATCGCTCGACCATTGCCAAAGGGTCTCAAATTTGTGTCACAAGGGCCTTCATTTTATTTTAAATTTGGTTTTAATTTCGATCAGTGAATTATATGTGAATCTTGGTGTTTGTAAGTGTTGTGTATGTGGGCGGTCTAAGTGTATGTGGAGCTTCAAAGATCGAAAACCCCCAAGTCCCAAAAGATAATCCTAAGATATTCTCAATCTTGATAAAAACTCAACTTGAGTTTCAGTATGTTGGTTCCAATCGACTTAACTAGATGTCGAGGATTTGAAACTACACATATGAGACTACAATGAATCAAGAAACGCTCAAATTTCTAAGTGTTGTGGGTCCCAATACTATTCTTCTAGGAGAGTCAGTAAGGAAGTCCTGTGGCTAGATCCCAGGCCCTAGTGAGGGAAACAAACCTCACCAAAAATGAGATCAATGGTAAATAAAGAGGAGTCACCTTCCTCAATAGTTCCGGGTAGGAGAGGAGTGGAAGAAGGCGAAATATGGGAGTTTTTGGTCTATGTAAGTTGTGATCCCGTCGTTGCGTTCTCAGCTAGCTCCTACGGATTGTATTGCAAGGGTTCGGCGATGAAGGCGATGGTTTTGGACGAAATAGAGAAGGGTTGGAGGGACATGCGAGGGTTTCAAGGAGAGGAGAGGGCTTCAACTAGAGAGGAGCGAAAGGATAGAGGATTAGGCCAGAAGGGGGAGGACCGCAATTTTGGCTGTACAATGGATTATTTTTTATGACTTATACATGACTTAAAGTCTGTCATTTACTAATACTTTTATCGATGACTATTTATGTTGTTTATCATAAAAACACTTCGGTTAATTCCCTACCAGATGACGGTTTGAAGATAACCAATGATGTGTGACTGTCGATTAATATACGTTCATAACAGAAGACTTATGACATCGGTAATAATAAAAAAAGTTTGTCGAAAAAAAATATTATTGTTAATAGGCCATAGAAATTTTGTAGTTGTGCTGTTGCAAATAACCCAAACATAAGCCATTGCTAGACCAATAATTTACATTATTACCTACGCATAACACCAACTCTTATTAAAAAAAAACACGTTGGTTAGCACCCCGTCAAATGACAGGTTTATGGATAATCGACACAATATGTCCGTCAGTTAATACCTTCTTTAACCAACGGCATAAGGCGTCGGTAATGATTAAAAGCGCTGGAAAAAAATTTAACATTGATAAGCGACGACTTTTTGTTTGAAATTTCAGTCGATAAAATTAACAATTGAAATTTTAGTCGATAATTAACCGATTTTAAGTGAAAAGGCATATCAACTGATTTTCAATTGGTTATCGCAATGTTTCCTGCAGTGAGCATAAACTAAACTTAACAGTACGCATGAAATAAAATAAAATAATAAATAAAATAATAAATAAAATAAAAAGATATAATAAATTGCATCTAAGAGAGAAAAAAAATGGGGTGGATTAAGATTTTAGACAAGCAACTAAATTGATTCATAATCAGTGATTTATTTAATCTTTATCAAGTGTACTTGAGCAATATGTTCAGTCTTCTACTTAACTAGTAACATATAAAATGATATAGTTTATGTGTTTATTTTCCTATGTTTTTGTGCTTTTGGGTTGGCAGAGTATTCGAATTCACCATATTGAATACTTCCTTTTTGTTTTGACCAATATGAAAAGCATTCTAGTTTCTATTCAGTATTGGAGTATGAAGATAAGAAAAAGTTTTTATTATATTTTGTGTTCCTACCTATATACATATCTCACATGTTACTTCACTAAAAGCCAAAATTTATTATGAAACTTATGGGTTTCAAATTTCATAGACACCAATCTAAAACTACATGATAATACCACTTTGTTACATGTAAGTGCTTAAAAATAAGATGTGAAAAATCAAACATAGATGAAAATAAGAAATTATAACGAAAGAGACTCTATGATTTATATAGCTCTACTTCAACTTTACATACACATAGTGAAAGAAATCACCCAACCAACTTTTTAAGAAAAATAACATACAAATAATGGTGGCAACGTCAAGATCGCGTATGTGACAAGCAGAATATTGTATATGTAAGTGCCTTATTGCACTGTCCAACTAACCTGAAAAAATCATAATAAAAAGATATCTGATCAACAAAGCAAATCTTCTTCAACTTTTATGGTCCAATCCATTACCTCTTTACACCCGTCCAATAATCTCAGTAGGTTAATAATAATTAATATTTTAAAATTTTTTAACGAATTTTGGTTGACATAGTAATTTGAGTTTCACTTAAATTGTAATGTCATGTGTTTATTTACATGAATTTCACTTTGTATAGTGATTAACAGTGCCCTAGGTTTGAAATGATATTAAAACTAATCCACTTTTAAAATTTCACGGATTCAATAGTTGGTTTGATTTGTCTCAAGCACAAAATTCATTAAATCAATTCTAAAATTTTTGAGTATAAATGTCAATAGATGTCCGATCAAGCAGTTGTTTCAATGGCAAAAAAAAAAGTTAAATTGGAAAGGTGCAGTATAAATAATAAATTTTCAATTTCATATTTTGATGGTGAATATTTAATCGAAGGCTTTCAAAAACACCTCCTTGAAGTTGCAGATGATTTTTTGAAGCAGACATAATTGATTAAGTGTTGATTGTTAGTGAATCCTGGAGGTTGAGTATGTAGATTGTGTCTACAAGTTTACCATGAAGAAAACCTGTTTAATAAATTGAATTAATGGACATTACAATGGTAATGTAGAGAAACAATTAGAAGAAGCGAAATGGTTACAATCTTTGGTATTGGATTGAGAGGTTCGTGATTACTTATGCCATATTTTTGATTAAATCTTTAAGCTTCCAAGTATTCTTTATGATGTGCAATGGAGACATCAAAGTTATAGACAGTTTAGAATGTCTTGCGAAACCTCGAGAATTTTTTATGAGATGGTGAACGAACAAACTTCTAGATTCTTTATTGCTCTAGATTTTTCAATTTCTTAGACATACCTTGCTGCCAATGTTGATCTTTAACAACTTCACCATAAGAGGGGGGTTGAGTGTCATCAGCGAAATGATGTCCTCACTTTACAATAATTTTTTGATCGTCGAGTGCTATTTTGTAACCTTATTTGCATGGAATGACAACAACAAAATAAAGGCTGTGAGGAATTGTTGTGACAAAAGAATGTAACGAGAGAGATTTGATTGAGGTGTTTGAATTATTGAGTGAGTTTTGATTGTGAAGTGGGGCGTCTAGAGCAATTTTTGAGGCAAGGGAAGAATGGGAAAAGGATATGAAGAGTTTTGATTGTGAAGTAGGTGAGCCGAGCAGCAAGCGGCTAGGTTTTCGGGTTCCGGGATGAAATCGATAAGTGGTAATCTTACTCAGTCTGAAAACAAATTGACTGTAAAATTTTGGTGAGTTTGATGGAATCAACAAACATAAATCAGAGAATCATGATGAGGAAATTTTTGCATGTCATATTATGTGATTGAACATTTTAAATGACAGTGGATTTTATTTTATTTTGGTTGTAATCCATCTAGATTGAACCCTATATCACATAAGATTTGTTAAAAAGAGAAAAAAAAAAGGTAGAGACAAAGGAATGTTATAAGTTGTACACTTCAGAATCCTATATCAGTTTGGTATAATTGTAGAGCATTAAAGCACAGGTTCTCCATGAGGAAAGAAGTACCAAGTGCTTTGTCATACACTTGCCTCAAACTCACCATCTCAAATAAGCAACCTGAAATTTTAAATGACTTGGGAATTCAGAATATATTTTGTTCATAAGTTGATTTAACTTAAAAATATAATTGACTTGTTGAAACATACCTTTAACGGTTTCTCAGCAACCCAACACTTTTCCAAGCTGTTAAAATTTATTCTCTGTTCTTCCCAATGCCTAAAATCTCTTTTCTCCTTTACTGATGGTGTGCTAAAATCCTCACGGAAGCTCGCAAAACAGTTAGACACAAGTTCAGCTCCTTCGACGGCTACTAGAAATGATAAAGATGTGTAATACGTCGCATTTGTCAAAATGGAAGCAAGAGGAAAATAAATGTCTCAAATAGCGTGAAATAAAGATTACCACTTATCGATTTCATCCCGGAACCCGAAAACCTAGCCGCTTGTTGCTCGGCTCACCTACTTCACAATCAAAACTTTTCATATCCTTCTCCCATTCTTCCCTTGCCTCAAAATTTGCTCTAGACGTCCCCACTTCACAATCAAAACTCACTCAATAATTCAAACACCTCAATCAAATCTCTCCCATTACATTCTTTTGACACAACAATTCCTCACAACCCTTATTTTGTTGTTATCATTCTATACAAATAATGTTATAATATATAATTCGACATCCAAAACATATTGTAAATTGAGGGCATCATCTCACTAATAACTCAACCCACCTCTTATAGTCAAGTTGTTAAACATCAACATTAGCAGCAAGCTAATTGCAAGAAATTGAAAGATCTACAACAAAAAAGAATCAGGAAGCTTGTTACTCCACCATCTCATCAAGAATTCTTGAGTTGTCGCAAACATTCTAAACTATCTATAACTTTGATGCTTTCATTGCACATCATAAAGAATACTTGGTAGCTTAAAGTTTTAATCAAAAACATGAAATTAACTATCATGAACCTCTCAATCCAATAGCAAAGATTGTAGCCATTCCGCTTCTTCTAATTGTTACTCTACATCAACATTGTAATGTCCATTAATTCAACTTATTAAATAATTTTTTTCATGGTATGCTTGAAGACACAATCTACATATTCAACCTCCAAGATTCACAGACAATCAGTACCTTAATCAATTATGCGTGCTCCAAAAAAATCATCTGCAACTTCAAGGAGGTGCTTTTGAAAAGCCTTCGGTTAAATATTCATCATCAAAATATGGAATTGAAAATTTATTGATTATAGTATTTATATTGCGCCTTTCCAGTTTAATTTTTTTTTTTTTTTCCCTTGAAACAGCTGCTTGATCAGACTTCTATTGACATTTATACTAAAAAATATATTTTTGTTCGGCTCACCTACTTGAAGAAAGAATCAAACAAGAGCTATTTAGCGAACTGAACGCAAATTGTTCGCAAAAGACTAATTTTTTTGACAGCTCTAAGTATAATGGTGAGATACGAGTAGGGAGAAGATTTCTCATCAAATAAGAAAATCTAGTACCTTGAGTTCTCCATTTAGCTGGTTTTGGATAAGAAAACATAAAACCTAGGTTGATACTTGATCTTGATTTTGTATGGCCATCTCTTCAGCCAGAATGAGCTCTCGTACGAAGTAAAAGATACATGAGAGATGCAATAATTCTATAAAAGCTAAACCAAAACTTGATATTATCTTTACATGGAGAATGTAAGAGTAAAGTAGAAGAAAACGACAAGAAGCTGTGTACTGAATTATATGCATGAGGAGAAGGATACTCTATTATGGTATTGCAAAGTGATATATACTTGAGTGGTACAGAAAGTGGTTAGAAACTTGAATCCCAGACTGAACACTTTATAAATTAAGAAGGAAATGCTATGTTAAGCCATGTTCTGTAGCAATTAAATTTAATTTAAGAAGTATCTTAATCAGTCTGAAAACAAATGGAATGTAAAGTTTTGGTGAATTTAATGGAATCGGCAAACACAAATCTAGAGAATTATGTTGAAGAAATTTTTGCATGTGATATTATGTGATTGGACATTTTAAATGACAAAGTGGATTTTATTTTCTTATGGTTGTAATCCATTGAGATTGAACTCTATATCACATAAGATTTGTTAAAAAGATAAAAAAAAAGGTAGAGCCAAAGGAATGTTATAATTTGTACAATTCGGAATCCTATATCAGTTTGGTATAATTGCAGAGCATTAAATCACAGGTTCTCCATGAGGAAGGAAGTACTAAGTGCATTGTCATACACTTGTCTCGAACTCCCAATTTCGAATAAACAACCTGAAATTTTAAACGACTTAGGAATTCAGAATATATTTAGTTCATAAGGTGATTTAACTTAAAAATATAACAAATTTGTAAAAACATACCTTTAACGGCTTCTCGGCAACCCCACTTCTCCAAGCTGCTAAAATTTTTCCCTGTTCTTCCCAATGCCTCAAATCTCCTTTCTCCTTCGCTGATGGTGTGCTAAAATCCTCGCGGAAGCTCTCAAAACACTTTCAACACTTCCGAGGCAAGTTCAACGCTTCCGACGGCCACGGCTACTAGAATAGAAATGATAAAGATGTGCAATCCGTCACATTAGTTAGAATGGAAGCAACAAGAAGAAATAAATGTCTCAAATAGAATGAAATAGGTGTTGGATTAATTTTGGGATTACAATGTAATTAATAAATGTGTTGGGTCATCATTTAATAAGTCAAAATTATTGTGGAATAATTTAGAATTAAGTTTACGACTTTGGGTACATTTATCATGATATTATAGTGTGTATATCATAAGTGCAAATTCTAATTTGATGAGGGGCAGAATTAGAATTAAGTAAATTTTTTTTGTAACGTTAATTACTTAAAAAGGGTAATGGTCCCCGATTTGATTTGCACCCCATCAATAAGAAACTAAAGAAACTCTGGAAAATCTGCAGATTGGAAGATCATATCGTAAATTTTTTTTGTAACCGTTAATTACTTAAAAGGGTAATGGTCCCGATTTGATTTGTACCCCATCAACAAGAAACTAAAGAAACTCTAGAAAATCTGCAGATTGGAAGATCATACCTTGTGCAATCGATGTAATGGACTCCGGTACGCTTCCGCTAATCTATGATTTATTTCTCTTGAAATAGAATGTGATTTTTTTTACCGCTCACGGATTTCATCCCGGAACCCAAAAACCTAGCCGCCTGCTCCTCACGATCTCGACTTCGGCTACAGTGTTGGAGTCGTGGGTTCCCTAGGGCCAAGAAAAACGACGCAACGAAGGAAGGGAATGCTGAAATTGCTTGAAAGAGAGAATATCACTTACAAAATTCTCCCCGGAAGTCTGAGTCGTGCTCTGCGGCTTTCCTGATTGCCACTCGACCCACGTACTACAATGCAGGGTCAAGGCTCTTCTCTGCGAAATCTCTCTGCGAAATCTTCTCTGCGAAATCTCTCTGCGAAATCTTCTCTGCGGTACAATGCAGGGTCAACGAAGGAAGGAATGTTATAATAAATTTGCCTCCTTTATTCAAGAGAAATTTTTCTGTGCTACTAGGTACAGGTTACAGGGCATAACACGCATAATACCCGCTCATTTTAACCTACAAGACATCAAATATTTCTCGAAGTGGGAGAGGAATGTGACACTTAATTGCGAGGAAGCTAAATATTTGAGTCTACTTGTAATCTATATGTAACTTATAAATATATAAAAATAGAAACGCGAAACTTGATAGTTACAGTTAGTTTACATGAATGTTACAGGAAGGCTATATGGGTATAACGCAGACATAACCCCAATACCCTCCCCGTAACCCACCAGACGTACGCAGCTCTGCGTATGTTTTAAGTATGCAAATATTTCTCGTGAGGAACGGGGATATGTTTTGAAGCTTTGGAATAAGGATCCCAACCCTTCAACTGAGACCCAAAGCTTAATATCGTGTGAGTAAGGTGGTGGCTATAGTAACAGTGTGTAATTATGGATAATTAAGGGTTTAATTAAGTTAATTAAACTTATTACTATTAAGTTTATATCTTCTAATTTATTCAAAATTTATATATAATATTGACACGTATAATTTTATAAAATTATTTTGATTGAAATCTTAGGGATAAAAAATTTGGGGTATATTTTTAGTCGTAAAAAATTATCAACTCTCAAAAATTGGATATTACAATCTCCCCTCCTTTTAAAATTTCATCCTCGAAATTCATGAACTCCACATCAACTATTTTATAAGGTTGAAGCATGAAGTGATTGGAAATATTTGTTTCTTGTGAAGTGGTAAGTGAAACAAACGTGATGAACTATGTATCTAATAAATCCAACATAAAACCCAAAAGACAATTCATCCCTTAAACTATGCATCGACACAGTGACAATATGCTCTTCTAGTTCCCGTGAGTCAAGGAATAAACTATTGGGCTAATGTACAACCCTGGTTAATGATCACTTTTGGAAGTAGATCCTCCATGAATATTCCTTTGAGCTACAATTCTTATTGGGTGAGCATCTGATGTGGATCTCTGAATAACATTAGAGCACTTTCTCTTAAGATGCCCAGGCTGTCTATATAAGTAACACACCTTCAACTCATGTAAAAATTCACCACGATGCTGCTTCCCACATTTAACACATACCTATATAGTGCTAATGTCAGTCTGGCTAACAACTCTACCAGTGTAGGATTGTATCTTCTTCCCAACATACTCTCCTTCTCTTGAATGAATTGTTGGTGTCATTTCTTATGAACTTTTCATCTTATGCATGTCTTTACACATCCGGGTTGTTAGAAATTAATCTCTACTCGCTTAACCCCTCTACTAGTACTTAATAGTTTTCAATCCCAAGTGTCACTAGTGGCTGTCTAATTGAATCTTTCAATCTAGAAAGAAGAAATAAATATATGACATTTCTCTTCTGCGTTTGGAAAAAGCTGCAATGCATATCTAAATAACATAATGAACTCCACTTCGTACTGCATAGCCGATCATTCTCCTTACACAAACCTAATGAATTTATCTTACATTTATCTTCTATCCAACGACGGTACATACAAAACAATCTCTGAAGGTCTTCACAAGCTCGTCCAACTGCAGCAAGTGGCTATTCTACCTCCAAACTTCTCCTGCATTTGACCTTCCCACCATCTTTTAGCTTTCCCCTCAAAAGCAAAAGTGGCTAGGGTAACTCTTCTCTCTGATGGACATAATAACCCATTTATAATCTTCTCCACTTTCAATAGTATGTGTAAGCTTTCATTGGTCGTCCTGCTCCAGAAAATAAATGTGGTCTCATATCTTGAAAGTTCTTCAAGTACTTATCCATTAATGCTCTTCTACTGCGACTCGCTTAAGATTGAGAATTCTTAATCAGTTGAGTCACAACATTCATCATACCGAGAATGCACCAGCATTGACTGTGATATTTTGGGGTTACAATCAATTCTAAATTATTATCTCTAAGCTTTTCTCAGGATCATTCATAATTCAAAAATAATAACAATATATTTTAATTAGACTAAATTAAAAATTTTAATCTCTATTATCTATAACTTTGGGTTTAGTAAAGCAACATAAGTTTGATAACTTGCTTGTATGAATGTAATATGCAAAAATACTAATAATAAAGTAGCACCAAAATTGTGACAAGAGAAGATGATTAATTTCATTCTTGTTGTATATTAGAAAATTCTCATTGACGAAAAAATTTTCAAGCTTTAGCTTAAGGTAATTTTTCATCACGCATAGATTGAATTACAAAAGAAAACTAGATTTTTTTTACCTATGAAAATAGAGGAAAAGAAAATAAAGCCATTGGTCTTATTCCTATCAAAATAAATCAGTAGAAAATTGAAAGTGAAGTGTTCCATTCTTTTTCTGAATTAAGAAATATAAGATTATAAAAATTAACAATCACGGAAGTATAATAGTAGTCTGGCTATAATAACCATAATGTTGGCTATAGTACCAATAGTTGGCGACTACAGTAATATTAGTTGGCTACAAAAGTCGTAAATGTGCTATAAAAATCATAATTAGCTGCAAAATCTATAGTTGACTATAAAAGTTGACAGTGTTACAACAAATATTATAATTGATGGCTACAATAATCGTAATTGGCTGCAATAATTGTTGTTGGAGATTGATAATGATTGGTGGTTGACAGTTAACTCTCATGGTTAGTGACAATCACCGGTGGTTGAGAATACTCTTTGGTAGTCAACTGTGATCTTTGGTAGCATGAAGCAAACTTTAATGACCGGTTGTGGATCTCGAGTGACTGAAAAAAAAAACAATGGGGCTTCAAGTGGCAATTTTGGTTAGTTTGCCCACTCTTTTCTTCTACTTCTCACTCTCAATTTAAGTTAAAAGTGAGGCTCTATTTATAATTTTTTAGATAAGCCTTTTGGTAAATTTAACTAGAATCTTATAACACCCTATCAGATGATCCACATTAATTAAGTGCCTTAAAAAACTCAAATATAATGATCTTACACTCATTAGATTCCTCTATTCAAGTCGCTCGATTCGATTATAAGCATGCCAAATTTTGGAGATCATTTAACCTTCCAATTGATGCACTAAAATCTTTGATAACACTTAAAAAATTTGATTCGAGTTTATTGGATTCGAGTTGGATCACTTTCGACTTCATTGAGCTCATTTTCTCGAGATGCCTAGTTTGACTATAAATTTATTAAAATTGAGGCTCGAATGAACTTGAACTTAAATTTGAAATTTTGATACTAAAATGTAGTTGTTATGGAAAGTGATAAATTGTTGCATGCTAGAAAATTTTCAACAAGTGAAAAATCTTAAGCGTTCATTCAATATAATTCTGTGCAACGCACATGAGTTAGAAATGTTATAGACAACCATAACTTTTACGTGAAAACACCCTGGACTGAAAAAATCAAGGAAATGGCTTAATCATAGTAATCCACTTTGAAAATTGATTGTTTCTAATGAATTTCTTTGACTAGAATAAATTGTGTGATTTTTCTCATTTGAGGGCTTTTTCACGGAAAAAATTGGTTTTTCTACAATGGAGAAGTTTTTTAGATGCAACAATTATTTATATGTTATCTATTTATCTTAAATTAACTCACATCTATGATGCACGTATGATACAACATGATATAGATGCATGATTCTTCTATTATTGAAAATATAGGATATGATAGGTGTTGGACATTGAATATATAATATAAAGGGGTATTTACTTAAATAACCCCAAATTCTTATGTATTTGCATATCTAACAATCAAAATTTGCTTTTCACATTTATACCATCCAAATCTTTTAAATCACATCTGTAAATTATTATTTTAACTTTTAAAGAGTGAAATACACTTTCGAGCACAAAGAATGTGACATATATAGTGACATATATGTGTGTGTGTGTGTGTGAGAGAGTGGGTGCGCGTATACCGTGGCCTCTTGGTAGAATGATCTTTTTGAGGTCATAAGTCCCCTCGAGTCACGGGTTCGAATCCCCGTGTGTAGCGTGTGGTACTCAAATATTTAGCACACCTAAAGATAAATGAGACTCGTCTAATAGTTCTCGGCCATTTCTTTATATATATATATTATACTTTAGGTGTAAGAACATAAGAATTGAGTAGAATTTATGTAAATCTTCTTAATATAAATTAAATAATTAGATGGAAGAGAAGAAAGAGGTCTCGTACCAACTATTTATTTGAAACACCTTGTGCTTTATTTTGTGTCACATATTAAGGGTCTGTTTGGCGCAACTGCAGATTGTCAGCTTTTCAGCTGCAGCTGTGCTGCCCCACGGCAC